>NC_139990.1:36927686-37177686 GCF_964263955.1 Coregonus lavaretus
AACAGAGACACAGAGACACAGAGACACAGACAAAGTGACACAGAGACACAGACACAGAGACACAGAGACAGAGAGACACAGATACACGGAGACACAGAGAAAGAGAGACACAGAGACACAGAGACACAGAAACACAGAGACACAGAGACACAGAGACACAGAGACACAGGGACAGAGAGCCACAGAGACACAGAGAAAGAGAGACACAGAGACAGAGAGACACAGAGAAAGCGAGAAATAGAGATACAGAGACACAAAGAGACAGAGACAGATAGAGACAGAGAAACAGAGACACAGGGACAGAGAGACAGAGAGACACAGAGAAAGAGAGAAACAGAGACACAGAGACACAGATAAACAGATACACAGAGACACAGAGACACAGAGACACTGTCTCTCTGTCCCTGTGTCTCTGTTTCTCTGTCTCTATCTGTAAACACAAAGACACATAGAAACAGAGAGACAGAGACACAGAGACACAGAGAAACATATACACAGAGACAGAGAGACAGATAGACACAGAGAAAGTGAGAAACAGAGACACAGCGACACAGAGACAGAGAGACACAGAGACACAGAGACATGGAGACACATAGAAACAGAAACAGATAAACAGAGACACATAGACACAGTGACACAGAGAGACACAGAGAGACACAGAGAGACAAAGAGACACAGAGACACAGAGACATAGAGACACAGAGACACAGAGACACAGACACACAAAGAAACAGAGACACAGAGAGAGACACAGAGACAGAGAGACACAGAGAAAGCGAGAAACAGAGACACAGAGACACATAGACGAGAGACACAGAGACACAGAGACAGATAGACACAGAGACACAGAGAAATAGAGAAACAGAGACACAGAGACACAGAGACACAGAGACACAGAGAAAGAGAGACACAGAGACAGAGAGACACAGAGACAGAGAGACACAGATAAAGAGAGAAACAGAGACACAGAGACAGAGAGACACTGAGAAACAGTGACACATAGGGACACAGAGAACTATAGCAACAGAGACACAGAGACACAGAGAAAGAGAGTAACAGAGACACAGAGAAAGAGAGGAGAGACACAGAGACACAAAGACAGAGAGACACAGAGACACAGAGACACAGAAACACAGGGAAAGAGAGACACATAGACAGAGAGACACAGAGAAACAGAGACACAGAGACAGAGAGACACAAAGAAAGAGAGCAACAGAGACACAGAGACACAGAGAAAGAGAGTAACAGAGACACAGAGAAAGAGAGAAGGAGAGACACAGAGACACAGACAAAGAGAGACACAGAGACACAGAGAAAGAGAGAAGAGAGAAACAGAGAAACAGAAAAGAGATTGAGAGAAGAAAGAAATCCAGTATGAGACCATCAGCTTGACCTTTCCAATGCTCAGTATAAAGACTAGCTATCTACTGTCTATCCTGCTACTTTAGTCAGAGAGAGAGCCTGATGGGGAGCTCTCAGTTGGCTGACTTACCTTTAAGGTCAGGTCCAAATCAATACAGCTTTTACTCTGTGATAGGCTACTGACATGATCAATGCAGCAGCCTATCACATCCACAAACAGACATGATCATGACAGCAGCCTATCACATCCACAAACAGACATGATCATGACAGCAGCCTATCACATCCACAAACAGACATGATCATGACAGCAGCCTATCACATTCACAAACAGACATGATCATGACAGCAGCCTATCACATCCACAAACAGACATGATCATGACAGCAGCCTATCACATCCACAAACAGACATGATCATGACAGCAGCCTATCACATTCACAAACAGACATGATCATGACAGCAGCCTATCACATTCACAAACAGACATGATCATGACAGCAGCCTATCACATCCACAAACAAACATGATCATGACAGAGAACATCATCCACACCTGTCAGACAATAGCCAGTAGGTCTAGAGAACATCATCCACACCTGTCAGACAATAGCCAGTAGGTCTAGAAAAATCATCCACACCTGTCAGACAATATCCAGTAAGTCTAGAGAACATCATCCACACCTGCCAGACAATAGCCAGTAGGTCTAGAGAACATCATCCACACCTGTCAGACAATAGCCAGTAGGTCTAGAGAACATCATCCACACCTGTCAGACAATAGCCAGTAGGTCTAGAGAACATCATCCACACCTGTCAGACAATACCAGTAGGTCTAGAGGCCATCATCCACACCTGTCAAACAATAGCCAGTAGGTCTAGAGAACATCATCCACACCTGTCAGACTATTGGCTATTGCCAGTAGGTCTAGAGACCATCATCCACACCTGTCAGACAATAGCCAGTAGGTCTAGAGAACATCATCCATACCTGTCAGACAATAGCCAGTAGGTCTAGAGAAAATCATCCACACCTGTCAGACTATTGGCTATTGCCAGTAGGTCTAGAGACCATCATCCACACCTGTCAGACAATAGCCAGTAGGTCTAGAGGCCATCATCCACACCTGTCAGACAATAGCCAGTAGGTCTAAAGACCATCATCCACACAAGTCAGACAATAGCCAGTAGGTCTAGAGGCCATCATCCACACCTGTCAGACAATAGCCAGTAGGTCTAGAGACCATCATCCACACCTGTCAGACAATAGCCAGTAGGTCTAGAGAACATCATCCTCACCTGTCAGACAATAGCCAGTAGGTCTAGAGGCCATCATCCACACCTGTCAGTTAAGAGCCAGTAGGTCTAGAGGCCATCATCCACACCTGTCAGACAATAGCCAGTAGGTCTAAAGACCATAATTCACACCTGTCAGACAATAGCCAGTAGGTCTAGAGAACATCATCCACACCTGTCAGACAATAGCCAGTAGGTCTAGAGGCCATCATCCACACCTGTCAGACAATAGCCAGTAGGTCTAAATACCATCATCCACACCTGTCAGACAATAGCCAGTAGGTCTAGAGAACATCATCCTCACCTGGCAGCCTATCACATCCACAAACAGACATGATCATGACAGCAGCCTATCACATCCACAAACAGACATGATCATGACAGCAGCCTATCACATCCACAAACAGACATGATCATGACAGCAGCCTATCACATTCACAAACAGACATGATCATGACAGCAGCCTATCACATTCACAAACAGACATGATCATGACAGCAGCCTATCACATCCACAAACAGACATGATCATGACAGCAGCCTATCACATTCACAAACAGACATGATCATGACAGCAGCCTATCACATTCACAAACAGACATGATCATGACAGCAGCCTATCACATCCACAAACAAACATGATCATGACAGAGAACATCATCCACACCTGTCAGACAATAGCCAGTAGGTCTAGAGAACATCATCCACACCTGTCAGACAATAGCCAGTAGGTCTAGAAAAATCATCCACACCTGTCAGACAATATCCAGTAAGTCTAGAGAACATCATCCACACCTGCCAGACAATAGCCAGTAGGTCTAGAGAACATCATCCACACCTGTCAGACAATAGCCAGTAGGTCTAGAGAACATCATCCACACCTGTCAGACAATAGCCAGTAGGTCTAGAGAACATCATCCACACCTGTCAGACAATACCAGTAGGTCTAGAGGCCATCATCCACACCTGTCAAACAATAGCCAGTAGGTCTAGAGAACATCATCCACACCTGTCAGACTATTGGCTATTGCCAGTAGGTCTAGAGACCATCATCCACACCTGTCAGACAATAGCCAGTAGGTCTAGAGAACATCATCCATACCTGTCAGACAATAGCCAGTAGGTCTAGAGAAAATCATCCACACCTGTCAGACTATTGGCTATTGCCAGTAGGTCTAGAGACCATCATCCACACCTGTCAGACAATAGCCAGTAGGTCTAGAGGCCATCATCCACACCTGTCAGACAATAGCCAGTAGGTCTAAAGACCATCATCCACACAAGTCAGACAATAGCCAGTAGGTCTAGAGGCCATCATCCACACCTGTCAGACAATAGCCAGTAGGTCTAGAGACCATCATCCACACCTGTCAGACAATAGCCAGTAGGTCTAGAGAACATCATCCTCACCTGTCAGACAATAGCCAGTAGGTCTAGAGGCCATCATCCACACCTGTCAGTTAAGAGCCAGTAGGTCTAGAGGCCATCATCCACACCTGTCAGACAATAGCCAGTAGGTCTAAAGACCATAATTCACACCTGTCAGACAATAGCCAGTAGGTCTAGAGAACATCATCCACACCTGTCAGACAATAGCCAGTAGGTCTAGAGGCCATCATCCACACCTGTCAGACAATAGCCAGTAGGTCTAAATACCATCATCCACACCTGTCAGACAATAGCCAGTAGGTCTAGAGAACATCATCCTCACCTGGCAGCCTATCACATCCACAAACAGACATGATCATGACAGCAGCCTATCACATCCACAAACAGACATGATCATGACAGCAGCCTATCACATCCACAAACAGACATGATCATGACAGCAGCCTATCACATTCACAAACAGACATGATCATGACAGCAGCCTATCACATTCACAAACAGACATGATCATGACAGCAGCCTATCACATTCACAAACAGACATGATCATGACAGAGAACATCATCCACACCTGTCAGACAATAGCCAGTAGGTCTAGAGAACATCATCCACACCTGTCAGACAATAGCCAGTAGGTCTAGAAAAATCTCCCACACCTGTCAGACAATAGACAGTAAGTCTAGAGAACATCATCCACACCTGTCAGACAATACCAGTAGGTCTAGAGGCCATCATCCACACCTGTCAGACAATAGCCAGTAGGTCTAGAGAACATCATCCACACCTGCCAGACAATAGCCAGTAGGTCTAGAGAACATCATCCACACCTGTCAGACAATAGCCAGTAGGTCTAGAGAACATCATCCACACCTGTCAGACAATACCAGTAGGTCTAGAGGCCATCATCCACACCTGTCAAACAATAGCCAGTAGGTCTAGAGAACATCATCCACACCTGTCAGACAATAGCCAGTAGGTCTAGAGACCATCATCCACACCAGTCAGGCAATAGCCAGTAAGTCTAGAGAACATCATCCACACCTGTCAGACAATAGCCAGTAGGTCTAGAGGCCATCATCCACACCTGTCAGACAATAGCCAGTAGGTCTAAAGACCATCATCCACACCTGTCAGACAATAGCCAGTAGGTCTAGAGAACATCATCCACACCTGTCAGACAATAGCCAGTAGGTGTAGAGAACATCATCCACACCTGTCAGACAATAGCCAGTAGGTCTAGAGGCCATCATCCACACCTGTCAGACAATAGCCAGTAGGTCTAAAGACCATCATCCACACCTGTCAGACAATAGCCAGTAGGTCTAGAGAACATCATCCTCACCTGGCAGCCTATCACATCCACAAACAGACATGATCATGACAGCAGCCTATCACATCCACAAACAGACATGATCATGACAGCAGCCTATCACATCCACAAACAGACATGATCATGACAGCAGCCTATCACATTCACAAACAGACATGATCATGACAGCAGCCTATCACATTCACAAACAGACATGATCATGACAGCAGCCTATCACATTCACAAACAGACATGATCATGACAGAGAACATCATCCACACCTGTCAGACAATAGCCAGTAGGTCTAGAGAACATCATCCACACCTGTCAGACAATAGCCAGTAGGTCTAGAAAAATCTCCCACACCTGTCAGACAATAGACAGTAAGTCTAGAGAACATCATCCACACCTGTCAGACAATACCAGTAGGTCTAGAGGCCATCATCCACACCTGTCAGACAATAGCCAGTAGGTCTAGAGAACATCATCCACACCTGCCAGACAATAGCCAGTAGGTCTAGAGAACATCATCCACACCTGTCAGACAATAGCCAGTAGGTCTAGAGAACATCATCCACACCTGTCAGACAATACCAGTAGGTCTAGAGGCCATCATCCACACCTGTCAAACAATAGCCAGTAGGTCTAGAGAACATCATCCACACCTGTCAGACAATAGCCAGTAGGTCTAGAGACCATCATCCACACCTGTCAGGCAATAGCCAGTAAGTCTAGAGAACATCATCCACACCTGTCAGACAATAGCCAGTAGGTCTAGAGGCCATCATCCACACCTGTCAGACAATAGCCAGTAGGTCTAAAGACCATCATCCACACCTGTCAGACAATAGCCAGTAGGTCTAGAGAACATCATCCACACCTGTCAGACAATAGCCAGTAGGTGTAGAGAACATCATCCACACCTGTCAGACAATAGCCAGTAGGTCTAGAGGCCATCATCCACACCTGTCAGACAATAGCCAGTAGGTCTAAAGACCATCATCCACACCTGTCAGACAATAGCCAGTAGGTCTAGAGAACATCATCCTCACCTGTCAGACAATAGCCAGTAGGTCTAGAGGCCATCATCCACACCTGTCAGACAATAGCCAGTAGGTCTAAAGACCATCATTCACACCTGTCAGACAATAGCCAGTAGGTCTAGAGAACATCATCCACACCTGTCAGACAATAGCCAGTAGGTCTAGAGGCCATCATCCACACCTGTCAGACAATAGCCAGTAGGTCTAAAGACCATCATCCACACCTGTCAGACAATAGCCAGTAGGTCTAGAGAACATCATCCTCACCTGGCAGCCTATCACATCCACAAACAGACATGATCATGACAGCAGCCTATCACATCCACAAACAGACATGATCATGACAGCAGCCTATCACATTCACAAACAGACATGATCATGACAGCAGCCTATCACATCCACAAACAGACATGATCATGACAGCAGCCTATCACATCAACAAACAGACATGATCATGACAGCAGCCTATCACATTCACAAACAGACATGATCATGACATCAGCCTATCACATTCACAAACAGACATGATCATGACAGCAGCCTATCACATCCACAAACAGACATGATCATGGCAGCAGCCTATCACATTCACAAACAGACATGATCATGACAGAGAACATCATCCACACCTGTCAGACAATAGCCAGTAGGTCTAGAGAACATCATCCACACCTGTCAGACAATAGCCAGTAGGTCTAGAAAAATCATCGACACCTGTCAGACAATAGCCAGTAAGTCTAGAGAACATCATCCACACCTGTCAGACAATAGCCAGTAGGTTTAGAGAACATCATCCACACCTGTCAGACAATAGCCAGTAGGTCTAGAGAACATCATCCACACCTGTCAGACAATCGCCAGTAGGTCTAGAGAACATAATCCACACCTGTCAGACAATATCCAGTAGGTCTAGAGGCCATCATCCACACCTGTCAGACAATAGCTAGTAGGTCTAGAGGCCATCATCCACACCTGTCAGACAATAGCCAGTAGTTCTAGAGAACATCATCCACACCTGTCAATCAATAGCCAGTAGGTCTAGAGAACATCATCCCCACCTGTCAGACAATAGCCAGTAGGTCTAGAGGCCATCATCCACACCTGTCAGACAATAGCCAGTAGGTCTAGAGGCCATCATCCACACCTGTCAGACAATAGCCAGTAGGTCTAGAGGCCATCATCCACACCTGTCAGACAATAGCCAGTAGGTTCAGAGGCCATCATCCACACCTGTCAGACAATAGCCAGTAGGTCTAGAGAACATCATCCACACCTGTCAGACAATAGCCAGTAGGTCTAGAGAACATCATCCTCACCTGGCAGCCTATCACATCCACAAACAGACATGATCATGACAGCAGCCTATCACATCCACAAACAGACATGATCATGACAGCAGCCTATCACATTCACAAACAGACATGATCATGACAGCAGCCTATCACATCCACAAACAGACATGATCATGACAGCAGCCTATCACATCAACAAACAGACATGATCATGACAGCAGCCTATCACATTCACAAACAGACATGATCATGACATCAGCCTATCACATTCACAAACAGACATGATCATGACAGCAGCCTATCACATCCACAAACAGACATGATCATGGCAGCAGCCTATCACATTCACAAACAGACATGATCATGACAGAGAACATCATCCACACCTGTCAGACAATAGCCAGTAGGTCTAGAGAACATCATCCACACCTGTCAGACAATAGCCAGTAGGTCTAGAAAAATCATCCACACCTGTCAGACAATATCCAGTAAGTCTAGAGAACATCATCCACACCTGCCAGACAATAGCCAGTAGGTCTAGAGAACATCATCCACACCTGTCAGACAATAGCCAGTAGGTCTAGAGAACATCATCCACACCTGTCAGACAATAGCCAGTAGGTCTAGAGAACATCATCCACACCTGTCAGACAATACCAGTAGGTCTAGAGGCCATCATCCACACCTGTCAAACAATAGCCAGTAGGTCTAGAGAACATCATCCACACCTGTCAGACTATTGGCTATTGCCAGTAGGTCTAGAGACCATCATCCACACCTGTCAGACAATAGCCAGTAGGTCTAGAGAACATCATCCATACCTGTCAGACAATAGCCAGTAGGTCTAGAGAAAATCATCCACACCTGTCAGACTATTGGCTATTGCCAGTAGGTCTAGAGACCATCATCCACACCTGTCAGACAATAGCCAGTAGGTCTAGAGGCCATCATCCACACCTGTCAGACAATAGCCAGTAGGTCTAAAGACCATCATCCACACAAGTCAGACAATAGCCAGTAGGTCTAGAGGCCATCATCCACACCTGTCAGACAATAGCCAGTAGGTCTAGAGACCATCATCCACACCTGTCAGACAATAGCCAGTAGGTCTAGAGAACATCATCCTCACCTGTCAGACAATAGCCAGTAGGTCTAGAGGCCATCATCCACACCTGTCAGTTAAGAGCCAGTAGGTCTAGAGGCCATCATCCACACCTGTCAGACAATAGCCAGTAGGTCTAAAGACCATAATTCACACCTGTCAGACAATAGCCAGTAGGTCTAGAGAACATCATCCACACCTGTCAGACAATAGCCAGTAGGTCTAGAGGCCATCATCCACACCTGTCAGACAATAGCCAGTAGGTCTAAATACCATCATCCACACCTGTCAGACAATAGCCAGTAGGTCTAGAGAACATCATCCTCACCTGGCAGCCTATCACATCCACAAACAGACATGATCATGACAGCAGCCTATCACATCCACAAACAGACATGATCATGACAGCAGCCTATCACATCCACAAACAGACATGATCATGACAGCAGCCTATCACATTCACAAACAGACATGATCATGACAGCAGCCTATCACATTCACAAACAGACATGATCATGACAGCAGCCTATCACATTCACAAACAGACATGATCATGACAGAGAACATCATCCACACCTGTCAGACAATAGCCAGTAGGTCTAGAGAACATCATCCACACCTGTCAGACAATAGCCAGTAGGTCTAGAAAAATCTCCCACACCTGTCAGACAATAGACAGTAAGTCTAGAGAACATCATCCACACCTGTCAGACAATACCAGTAGGTCTAGAGGCCATCATCCACACCTGTCAGACAATAGCCAGTAGGTCTAGAGAACATCATCCACACCTGCCAGACAATAGCCAGTAGGTCTAGAGAACATCATCCACACCTGTCAGACAATAGCCAGTAGGTCTAGAGAACATCATCCACACCTGTCAGACAATACCAGTAGGTCTAGAGGCCATCATCCACACCTGTCAAACAATAGCCAGTAGGTCTAGAGAACATCATCCACACCTGTCAGACAATAGCCAGTAGGTCTAGAGACCATCATCCACACCAGTCAGGCAATAGCCAGTAAGTCTAGAGAACATCATCCACACCTGTCAGACAATAGCCAGTAGGTCTAGAGGCCATCATCCACACCTGTCAGACAATAGCCAGTAGGTCTAAAGACCATCATCCACACCTGTCAGACAATAGCCAGTAGGTGTAGAGAACATCATCCACACCTGTCAGACAATAGCCAGTAGGTCTAGAAAAATCTCCCACACCTGTCAGACAATAGCCAGTAGGTCTAGAGAACATCATCCACACCTGTCAGACAATAGCCAGTAGGTCTAGAGGCCATCATCCACACCTGTCAGACAATAGCCAGTAGGTCTAAAGACCATCATCCACACCTGTCAGACAATAGCCAGTAGGTCTAGAGAACATCATCCTCACCTGGCAGCCTATCACATCCACAAACAGACATGATCATGACAGCAGCCTATCACATCCACAAACAGACATGATCATGACAGCAGCCTATCACATTCACAAACAGACATGATCATGACAGCAGCCTATCACATCCACAAACAGACATGATCATGACAGCAGCCTATCACATCAACAAACAGACATGATCATGACAGCAGCCTATCACATTCACAAACAGACATGATCATGACATCAGCCTATCACATTCACAAACAGACATGATCATGACAGCAGCCTATCACATCCACAAACAGACATGATCATGGCAGCAGCCTATCACATTCACAAACAGACATGATCATGACAGAGAACATCATCCACACCTGTCAGACAATAGCCAGTAGGTCTAGAGAACATCATCCACACCTGTCAGACAATAGCCAGTAGGTCTAGAAAAATCATCGACACCTGTCAGACAATAGCCAGTAAGTCTAGAGAACATCATCCACACCTGTCAGACAATAGCCAGTAGGTTTAGAGAACATCATCCACACCTGTCAGACAATAGCCAGTAGGTCTAGAGAACATCATCCACACCTGTCAGACAATCGCCAGTAGGTCTAGAGAACATAATCCACACCTGTCAGACAATATCCAGTAGGTCTAGAGGCCATCATCCACACCTGTCAGACAATAGCTAGTAGGTCTAGAGGCCATCATCCACACCTGTCAGACAATAGCCAGTAGTTCTAGAGAACATCATCCACACCTGTCAATCAATAGCCAGTAGGTCTAGAGAACATCATCCCCACCTGTCAGACAATAGCCAGTAGGTCTAGAGGCCATCATCCACACCTGTCAGACAATAGCCAGTAGGTCTAGAGGCCATCATCCACACCTGTCAGACAATAGCCAGTAGGTCTAGAGGCCATCATCCACACCTGTCAGACAATAGCCAGTAGGTTCAGAGGCCATCATCCACACCTGTCAGACAATAGCCAGTAGGTCTAGAGAACATCATCCACACCTGTCAGACAATAGCCAGTAGGTCTAGAGAACATCATCCTCACCTGGCAGCCTATCACATCCACAAACAGACATGATCATGACAGCAGCCTATCACATCCACAAACAGACATGATCATGACAGCAGCCTATCACATTCACAAACAGACATGATCATGACAGCAGCCTATCACATCCACAAACAGACATGATCATGACAGCAGCCTATCACATCAACAAACAGACATGATCATGACAGCAGCCTATCACATTCACAAACAGACATGATCATGACATCAGCCTATCACATTCACAAACAGACATGATCATGACAGCAGCCTATCACATCCACAAACAGACATGATCATGGCAGCAGCCTATCACATTCACAAACAGACATGATCATGACAGAGAACATCATCCACACCTGTCAGACAATAGCCAGTAGGTCTAGAGAACATCATCCACACCTGTCAGACAATAGCCAGTAGGTCTAGAAAAATCATCGACACCTGTCAGACAATAGCCAGTAAGTCTAGAGAACATCATCCACACCTGTCAGACAATAGCCAGTAGGTTTAGAGAACATCATCCACACCTGTCAGACAATAGCCAGTAGGTCTAGAGAACATCATCCACACCTGTCAGACAATCGCCAGTAGGTCTAGAGAACATAATCCACACCTGTCAGACAATATCCAGTAGGTCTAGAGGCCATCATCCACACCTGTCAGACAATAGCTAGTAGGTCTAGAGGCCATCATCCACACCTGTCAGACAATAGCCAGTAGTTCTAGAGAACATCATCCACACCTGTCAATCAATAGCCAGTAGGTCTAGAGAACATCATCCCCACCTGTCAGACAATAGCCAGTAGGTCTAGAGGCCATCATCCACACCTGTCAGACAATAGCCAGTAGGTCTAGAGGCCATCATCCACACCTGTCAGACAATAGCCAGTAGGTCTAGAGGCCATCATCCACACCTGTCAGACAATAGCCAGTAGGTTCAGAGGCCATCATCCACACCTGTCAGACAATAGCCAGTAGGTCTAGAGAACATCATCCACACCTGTCAGACAATAGCCAGTAGGTCTAAAGACCATCATGCACACCTGTCAGACAATAGCCAGTAGGTCTAGAGGCCATCATCCACACCTGTCAGACAATAGCCAGTAGGTCTAAAGACCATTATCCACACCTGTCAGACAATAGCCAGTAGGTCTAGAGGCCATCATCCACACCTGTCAGACAATAGCCAGTAGGTCTAGAGGCCATCATCCACACCTGTCAGACAATAGCCAGTAGGTCTAAAGACGATCATCCACACCTGTCAGACAATAGCCAGTAGGTCTAGAGAACATCATCCACACCTGTCAGACACTAGCCAGTAGGTCTAGAGAACATCATCCACACCTGTCAGACAATAGCCAGTAGGTCTAGAGAACATCATCCACACCTGTCAGACAATAGCCAGTAGGTCTAGAGGCCATCATCCACACCAGTCAGACAATAGCCAATAGGTCTAAAGACCATCATCCACACCTGTCAGACAATAGCTAGTAGGTCTAGAGAACATCATCCACACCAGTCAGACAATGCCAGTAGGTCTAAAGACCATCAATGCTATAAAGGCCTTGAGACTATAACGCTTTAAAGGTCTTGAGACTATAACGCTATAACGGCCTTGAATTTATAACGTTATAAAGGCCTTGAGACTATAACGCTATAAAGGCCTTGAGACTATAACGCTATAAAGGCCTTGAGACTATAACGCTATAAAGGCCTTGAGACTATAACATTATAAAGGCCTTGAGACTATAACGCTATAAAGGCCTTGAGACTATAACACTATAAAGGTCTTGAGACTATAACGCTATAAAGGCCTTGAGACTATAACGCTATAAAGGCCTTGAGACTATAACGCTATAAAGGCCTTGAGACTATAACGCTATAAAGGCCTTGAGACTATAACGCTATAAAGGCCTTGAGACTATAACGCTATAAAGGCCTTGAGACTATAACGCTATAAAGGCCTTGAGACTATAACACTATAAAGGCCTTGAGACTATAACACTATAAAGGCCATAACACCAGGAGTAAATGTAACTAGTTGGGTTGCAGCTGGAGCTTATCACTGCCATTCCTTATATTAGAATTTGATTTATGTATTGGGATATGTGTTGGGATGCTGATTCATATATCTGACCCATTTCCTCTGCTGTGCAATCAAGCATGTTGTTAATGCACTTTCTTATTGCAAATTACGGTTTGGGAAGTAGGAATTACATTGGTGGTGGTTGTGTCATTGTTCCATTAAAACAGCCCCCCCCCCTCCCACCATAACTTTATGCTCCATTTACATCAGGTCAGCATACACAAACTACAAAATACACCAAATCAATAAACTATAATGATGTCTCCCCTTAAAAACAAAGCCAAATAACGGTTCCTTTTCATTGTTTTAATTGGAGGTATCATTTCATGGAACTCTGTCTTTGTGTGTCTTCGGCTGCCCCAGAGAGAACGCTGTATAATCTAGGTTGTTGGGGTGATGGATGAAAGGAGCACGAAGCCTTCTGCAATGGCATTAAACTACAAATGAACACATACCATAAAACACAGCTTAATGGAATTTATGCATGTCCTCTCCTTTCTAAGACCAGAATGCTTGTTCATGAGTTTCCTTTGAAGTTGAATCAACGAGATGAACGTTTACAATTTATTTTTATAGATACAAAGATTTTATAGAAATGTCAGAGCTTAACACATTACAAGCATTATTTATTCACTGCTGTGTTAAGAAGGAACCTGATTCAAATTCACATAATAGATGGCTTACTGAGAGATGGAGGGAGAGAGAGAGAGAGAGAGAGAGAGAGAGAGAGAGAGAGAGAGAGAGAGAGAGAGAGAGTGAGAGGAAGAGTGAAAGAGAGAGAGATAAGAATAGAGGAAGAGCTAGAGAGAGAGAGATTGAGGAAGGAGAGAGAGAAAAAGAGAGAGAGAGAGAAGAGAGAGAGAGAAGAGAGAGAGAAGAGAGAGAGAGAAGAGAGAGCGAGGAGAGAAGAGAGAGAGAAGAGAGAGAGAGAAGAGCGAGAGCGAGAAGAGAGAGAAGAGAGCGAGAAGAGAGAGAAAAGAGAGAGAGAAGAGAGAGATAGAAGAGAGAGAGAGAAGAGAGAGAGAAGAGAGAGAGAGAGAGAAGAGAGAGAGAAGAGAGAGAGGAGAGAGAAGAGAGAGAAGAGAGAGATAAGAGAGAGAGAAGAGAGAGAGAGAATAGAGAGAAGAGAGAGAGAGAAGAGAGAGAGAAGTTGAGCTGTGAGTTACAGCATCTACCTAAGGACAATAGCTACATGGAATATCACATTCTGAGTAGTCAATAGTTACAGGATGTTTCTATCTCCCTAAGGACAATAGCTACATGGAATATCACATTCTGAATAGTCGTTTAAGCTCTGCGACAACTCAACCTTGGCCTGTGCGCTTCTCATTGAGCTGTGTTAATGTTCTTAGTTACGGTTTTTGAATGGGTTTGGGGATGTGTTGGCCTACATTTTATTTCTTTATGTATTTCTTCACCAGATAAACAACAAGTATTTAGCAGCATCAGCAAACATATGCGAACTTATTTTAGCGCTGGTTGGTTGTTGGCTGTTCAATAGTCACCCATACAAACAGAGTTTCTCCCCTGAGGTTTGACTCTGATTATATCCCAAATGGCACCCTATTCCCTAATGCACTACCCAATGGGCCCTGGTCAAAAGTAGTGCACTATATAGGGAACAGGGTGCCAGTTGGTATGCACAGAGACTCAAATCTCAAGGGAGAAGACAGTAGACTCTAGCTGTGTTTGAATACTCATACTAACCACACTAACCATAATGTTTGTGACGTAAGTTGAGTATGTAGTATGCTTATTGGTCATAGTATGCCAAAAGTCCCCGGATGTCGTACTAAATTCGCCAAAATACGAAGTATACAAGCAGTGGACACTATTTCTGTGCTTTTAGGGCCCATAATGCAATTCTTCCGAAAATGGGCGTGGCTTCACAATTTTTTCAGATTTGAAGAAAATGGCTGAAAATATGCAGCCGAAGTCCGACGAGAGCGGAAACAAATTCTATGCTTTAACTAATTATGCCAAATGTTAAGAAAATGTTGAGCAATGTAATAAAGTAATGACTTTTCAAATAAGTTACACGTTATGTTGGCTGACAATTTGTTTGCTACGCTATTGTAGTGTCGAGTCAAATGTTGCTAATAATGCTGTAACAAAGGAGTCCGCTTATACTGAGCTTTGATCATACGTTTTATTCATATCACAAGATTTCAGCATAAGTGTACAGGTGTCCAGATCACCCGGAGAGCAGTGGTTCCCAAATTGCAATGGCCGCTCTGTTCTTCTTCGTTTAAACCCAGTATATATAATCTTCCCCAAAATATGGGTGGCTCCCTCTACTGTCCAATCCCCTGTCTACAACACACAGACTTCTCTGTCCTATGTGGCGTCACACTAAAACAATTCCCTCTGACACTAAATAAACATCCTCTCAGGTTCCACTTAAAAACATTAACAAAGTCATAATCTTAATACACTACACTATCCTTACGAACCGCATAGCATTACAGCAGTATGTACCGGTATATTAGCTAACGGCTCAACACCTGTTGAATATATGGCCGGTGTCGGTAAACGTTGACAAAAAAGAGCGTAATTTAATTGTTGCCAGCAGCACAGTTACAGTCACCAACGCTCTGGATAACATGAAAACAGCCTAACCAGCTCTGCTAGGGTGAGTAAAATGGTCAGAGTGAGGTGTCCTCTCATTTGTGTCTGGAAATAGCTAGCCAAAGTTAGCCAGTTAGCTTGGGTGCTTGACTGCCGTTGTGAGGTCAGAATGGTTGGATCAACCCTACTCCTCGGCCAGAGCGTTCAGTGACGTGCTCAGTGAGCGAAACGCTCTGAATATACAAATGGAAAAATCTGACAACGCTCTGGATTTACGAACGCCCAGAGCACACTCTGAGCGCACTCCAGATTGAATTTAGGAACACACCCGAAATCGTAAAATGTCTAGCAAGTCATTTGTTATGCTAACAAGCTAGCAAGAGGTTGCATAGCAACAGTATCAACTTCCGGTAGACAGGCGAAGCGCTAGTACGCTCAACTGAAAGGATACCGTTCATTTACAGTATACTAAAATGAACTAATAGTATATAGTATGTAGTATATGCTCATTAAGTATGTAGTATACATTATGTTAGTATGGGTATTCGAACACATCTTCTGTCTTCTGGTCAACACAATGGAAACATAAACATATTTTACCTTTTAAGATGGAGGGTAATTACTCCTGTAGGGGAAGGGGAGTGAAGGGGGATAAACCATGCATCTTAATTAAGCTTGGATTTAATTAAAAGGCCATTTGCAGAGTCGCCTTTCAATAAAACAGCTCCGCTTTGGCTTGTCCTTGTCATAGCCAAAGTGTGTGGTGTGTGTCTGTCGTAGCTGGCCGCGACCGGGAGACCCATGGGGCGGCGCACAATTGGTCCTGCGTCGTCCAGGGTAGGGGAGGGAATGGCTGGCAGGGATGTAGCTCAGTTGGTCGAGCATGGTGTTTGCAACGCCAGGGTTGTGGGTTCGTTTCCCACGGGGGGTATGAAAAAAAATAAAATAATAATGTATGCACTCACTAACTGTAAGTCGCTCTGGATAAGAGCGTCTGCTAAATGACTAAAATGTAAATGTGTGTCACTCTATGTGTGTGTGCGTGTATTAATGTGCGTGTATTTGTGTGTGTGTTTGTGCATTGAACATCTCCTCATTAGTGGAAATGTAAATTTACACCACAAAGCCTAACCCAAATAATCAAAGTATTGTAGTGTGGTAAGTGTCTGACCCATCATGTCAAGGTATTGATTTTTTGCCAGCCTGACTGCAGACAGCTGGTTGAACAGCGCCGGAGAAGATGGCTGCCGTTTTACAGCCCTCTAACCATTTGTACTATTATGTGTGTTTTTCCGCGTTATTTGTAATTTATTTTGTACATAATGTTTCTGCCATCGTCTCTTATAACCAAAAAGAGCTTCTGGATATCAGGACAGCGATTACTCACCTCGTATTGGACGAAGATTTTTTCTTCAACGAGGCGACCGCGAAGGATATCATACAGACACCTGACAAGGCCCAAATCCCCGTCATTCGCGTGAGGAAGAGACGGAGATATCGTGGCCGTAGATCGGGGTGCCTTGTAAGGATCCGACGGCGAGCGAGTAAACTGCCTCTTCCATCAATCCTATTAGCCAATCTTCAATCATTGGAGAACAAATTGGATGACCTAAGATTACGGTTATCCTACCAACGGGACATTAAAAACTGTAATATCCTATGTTTCACCGAGTCGTGGCTGAACGACGACAATGATAACATACAGCTAGCGGGCTATACGCTACATCGGCAGGATAGAACGGCTGACTCTGGTAAGACAAGGGGTGGCGGTCTGTGTATATTTGTAAACAACAGCTGGTGCACAAAATCAAATACTAAGGAAGTCTCAAGGTTTTGCTCGCCTGAGTATCTTATGATAAGCTGTAGACCACACTATTTACCAAGAGAGTTTTCATCTATATTTTTCATAGCTGTCTATTTACCACCACAAACCAATGCTGGCATTAAGATTGCACTGAATGAGTTGTACAAGGCCATAAATCAACAGGAAAACGCTCATCCAGATGCAGCGCTCCTAGTGGCCAGGGACTTTAATGCAGGGAAACTTAAATCCGTTCTACCTAATTTCTACCAGCATGTTAAATGTGCAACCAGAGGGAAAAAAAATCTAGACCACCTTTACTCCACACACAGAGACGCATACAAAGCTCTCCCTCGCCCTCCATTTGGCAAATCTGACCATAACTCTATCCTCCTGATTCCTGCTTATAAGCAAAAACTAAAGCAGGAAGCACCAGTGACTCGGTTAATAAAAAAGTGGTCAGATGACGCAGATGCTAAGCTACAGGACTGTTTTGCTAGCACAGACTGGAACATGTTCCGGGATTCTTCAGACAGCATTGAGGAGTACACCACATCAGTCACTGGCTTCATCAATAAGTGCATCGATGATGTCGTCCCCACAGTGACCGTACGTACATACCCCAACCAGAAGCCATGGATTACAGGAAACATCCGCACTGAGCTAAAGGGTAGAGCTGCCGCTTTCAAGGAGTGGGACTCTAACCCGGACGCTTATAAGAAATCCCGCTATGCCCTCCGACGAACCATCAAACAGGCAAAGAGTCAATACAGGGCTAAGATTGAATCGTACTACACTGGCTCTGACGCTCGTCGGATGTGGCAGGGCTTGAAAACTATTACAGACTACAAAGGGAAGCACAGCCGCGAGCTGCCCAGTGACACAAGCCTACCAGATGAGCTAAACCACTTCTATGCTCGCTTCGAGGCAAGCAACACTGAAGCATGCATGAGAGCACCAGCTGTTCCGGATGACTATGTGATCACGCTCTCCTTAGCCGATGTGAGTAAGACTTTTAAGCAGGTCAACATTCACAAGACCGCAGGGCCAGACGGATTACCAGGACGTGTACTCCGAGCATGTGCTGACCAACTGGCAAGTGTCTTCACTGTCATTTTCAACATGTCCCTGACTGAGTCTGTAATACCAACATGTTTCAAGCAGACCACCATAGTCCCCGTGCCCAAGGACTCTAAGATAACCTGCCTAAATGACTACCGACCCGTAGCACTGGCGTCTGTAGCCATGAAGTGCTTTGAAAGGCTGGTCATGGCTCACATCAACAGCATTATCCCAGAAACCCTAGACCCACTCCAATTTGCATACCGCCCCAACAGATCCACAGATGATGCAATCTCTATTGCACTCCACACTGCCCTTTCCCACCTGGACAAGAGGAACACCTACGTGAGAATGCTATTCATTGACTACAGCTCAGCATTCAACACCATAGTGCCCTCTAAGCTCATCACTAAGCTAAGGATCCTGGGACTAAACACCTCCCTCTGCAACTGGATCCTGGACTTCCTGACGGGCCGCCCCCAGGTGGTAAGGTGAGGTAACAACACATCTGCCACACTGATCCCCAACACGGGGGCCCCTCAGGGGTGCGTGCTCAGTCCCCTCCTGTACTCTCTGTTCACCCATGACTGCATGGCCAGGCACGACTCCAACACCATCATTAAGTTTGCCGACGACACAACAGTGGTAGGCCTGATCACCGACAACGATGAGACAGCCTATAGGGAGGAGGTCAGAGACCTGGCCGTGTGGTGCCAGGACAACAACCTCTCCCTCAACGTGACCAAGACAAAGGAGATGATTGTGGACTACAGGAAAAAAAAGAGGACTGAGCACGCCCCCATTCTCATCGACGGGGCTGTAGTGGAACAGGTTGAGAGCTTCAAGTTCCTTGGTGTCCACATCACCAACGAACTATCATGGTCCAAACAAACCAAGACAGTCGTGAAGAGGGCACGACAAAACCTATTCCCCCTCAGGAGACTGAAAAGATTTGGCATGGGTCCTCAGATCCTCAAAAAATTATACAGCTGCACCATCGAGAGCATCCTGACTGGTTGCATCACCGCCTGTTATGGCAACTGCTTGGCCTCCGACCGCAAGGCACTACAGAGGGTAGTGCGTACGGCCCAGTACATCACTGGGGCCAAGCTTCCTGCCATCCAGGACCTCTATACCAGGCGGTGTCAGAGGAAGGCCCTCAAAATTGTCAAAGACTCCAGCCACCCTAGCCATAGACTGTTCTCCCTGCTACCGCACGGCAAGCGGTACCGGAGTGCCAAGTCTAGGTCCAAAAGACTTCTCATCAGCTTCTACCCCCAAGCCATAAGACTCCTGAACAGCTAATCATGGCTACCCGGACTATTTGCACTGCCCCCCCACCCCATCCTTTTTACGCTGCTTCTACTCTGTTAATTATTTATGCATAGTCACTTTAACTCTACCCACATGTACATATTACTTCAACTATCTCAACTAGCCGGTGCCCCCGCACATTGACTCTGCACCGGTACCCCCCTGTATATATAGCCCCCTACTGTTATTTTATTTTACTTCTGCTCTTTTTTTTCTCAACACTTTTGTTGTTGTTGTTTTATTTTTACTTTTTTTGTTAAAAATAAATGCACTGTTGGTTAAGGGCTGTAAGTAAGCATTTCACAGTAATGTCTGCACCTGTTGTATTCGGCGCATGTGACCAATAACATTTGATTTGATTTGATTTGATTTGAAGAGGGAAGACTGGTGCTTGTATTAACAATACCTTGAGTGGGTAGTGGTAGGCTGGGGAAGGTACAGACCAGCAGAGTGGGTAGGCTGGGGAAGGTACAGACCAGCAGAGTGGGTAGTCTAGGGAAGGTACAGACCAGGAGAGTGGGTAGATTAGGGGAGGTACAGACAAGGAAAGTGGGTAGGCTGGGGAAGGTACAGACCAGGAGAGTGGGTAGTGGGTAGTCTAGGGAAGGTACAGACCAGCAGAGTGGGTAGGCTGGGGAAGGTACAGACCAGGAGAGCGGGTAGTGGGTAGTCTAGGGAAGGTACAGACCAGCAGAGTGGGTAGGCTGGGGAAGGTACAGACCAGGAAAGTGGGTAGTGGGTAGTCTAGGGAAGGTACAGACCAGCTGGTGGTACCAATTTACCAGACCTGTTGTTTGTCTCAAAACATCAGTGTTACTGTGAAGTGAATTGGGGAAATGATGCAGTGTACTGGATAAAGTTGTTCAGTGTTGAGTGTGTTACCTGTAAGTGTTGAGTGTTGAAGAAGTTCTGTTTTGAGTGTTAAAAAGTCTCAGATCTCATGGTTGTTTCTTCTTCTCTTTCCAGGTTTCATTCATACGTGTGGAGGGACATTAAAAGGAAAGAATGGTACTATAGAAAGTCCAGGTTTCCCATACGGATATCCTAATGGTGCCAACTGCACCTGGGTAATCGTAGCAGAACAAAAGAACAGGATTCATATAGTTTTTCAATCTTTCGCTGTGGAGGAGGAATATGACTTTTTATCGTTGTATGATGGACACCCACATCCAGCATACTTCCAGACAAGGTAAGAAACAACTGATCTCCAGGAAAGAAGGCCTTGAAATATGTTATCATGAATGAATGTCTGTTTGATGGGGGTGGGGAGGAGAGAGGGGGGAGGAGAGAGGGGGGAGGGGGAGAAAGATGGAGAGGGAGAGAGAGAGCGGGAGAGGGAGAGAGAGAGCGGGAGAGGGAGAGGGAGAGAGAGAGCGGGAGAGGGAGAGGGAGAGCGGGAGAGGGAGAGCGGGAGAGGGAGAGAGAGCAGGAGAGGGAGAGAGAGAGCGGGAGAGGGAGAGCGGGAGAGGGAGAGCAGGAGAGGGAGCGCGAGAAGGAGAGAGAGAGCGGGAGAGGGAGAGAGAGAGCGAGAGAGAGAGCGGGAGAGGAAGAGAGAGATACTGTAAATAACATGAGGAAGGAGCTTCAAGGGTGCTGTGCTAAAGTTCATCTTTCATATTTCCACAACAATGAATGTCTTGTTTGTGTCAGTGTGGTGACAGGAAGATAGCTGTTTCATGGAGGGACTGTATTGTTGGAAGATGTCTAGTCAGAACCACTGTTTCATGGAGGGACTGTATTGTTGGAAGATGTCTACTCAGAACCACTGTTTCATGTAGGGACTGTATTGTTGGAAGATGTCTAGTCAGAACCACTGTTTCATGGAGGGACTGTGTTGTTGGAAGATTTCTAGTCAGTACCACTGTTTCAAGGAGGGACTGTATTGTTTGAAGATTTCTAGTCAGGACCACTGTTTCATGGAGGGACTGTATTGTTGGAAGATTTCCAGTCAGAACCACTGTTTCATGGATGGACTGTATTGTTGGAAGATTTCCAGTCAGAACCACTGTTTCATGGAGGGACTGTATTGTTGGAAGATTTCTAGTCTGAACCGGTGAAATCTGACAGACACACAGAATCTGTCCCAAATTACACCATATTCCCCATGTAGGGCATCACTTTTGATCAGGACCCATCGGGAATAAGGTTCCATTTCTGATTCACACAGAGAGGATCTACAGACAGACAGACAGACAGACAGACAGACAGACAGACAGACAGACAGACAGTTGGAGACTTTATAAAGACTGGCGAGTGTCTGAATAGACATTTATATTCCAAAGCCTGCTATGAGGTGTTAGTGTGGCAGAGATCTCATAGTGAGACGCTCCAAAAGAAGGCCACAGAGGCACACAAAAGCCCTGTCATTTATTTGCAGCATGCCTGGAGTTATCTGAAACTAGACACAGGTTAGACCATAACGACAGAAGCAATTCAGAGGAGAAAAGCAGAAGCAAAATGAAGTATTCAAGAGATAAACAATTGAACTAGCTCTCTGGGAGATACTGTTGGACTGGCTCCATCTTGTTAACAGTATTATGACTGTTAGACTGGCTCTGTCTTGTTAACAGTATAATGACTGTTAGACTGGCTCCATCTTGTTAACAGTATAATGACTGTTGGACTGGATCCATCTTGTTAACAGTATAATGACTGTTAGACTGTCTCTGTCTTGTTAACAGTATAATGACTGTTAGACTGGCTCCGTCTTGTTAACAGTATAATGACTGTTAGACTGGATCCATCTTGTTAACAGTATAATGACTGTTGGACTGGATCCATCTTGTTAATAGTATAATGACTGTTAGACTGGCTTCGTCTTGTTAACAGTATAATGACTGTTAGACTGGCTCCATCTTGTTAACAGTATAATGACTGTTAGACTGGCTCCATCTTGTTAACAGTATAATGACTGTAAGACTGTCTCTGTCTTGTTAACAGTATAATGACTGTTAGACTGGCTCCGTCTTGTTAACAGTATAATGACTGTTAGACTGGATCCATCTTGTTAACAGTATAATGACGGTTAGACTGGCTCCATCTTGTTAACAGTATAATGACTGTTAAACTGGCTCCGTCTTGTTAACAGTATAATGACTGTCAGACTGGCTCCATCTTATTAACAGTATTATGACTGTTAGACTGGCTCCGTCTTGTTAACAGTATAATGACTGTTAGACTGGCTCCATCTTGTTAACAGTATAATGACTGTTAGACTGGCTCCGTCTTGTTAACAGTATAATGACTGTTAGACTGGCTCCATCTTGTTAACAGTATAATGACTGTTAGACTGGCTCCATCTTGTTAACAGTATAATGACTGTTAGACTGTCTCTGTCTTGTTAACAGTATAATGACTGTTAGACTGGCTCCGTCTTGTTAACAGTATAATGACTGTTAGACTGGATCCATCTTGTTAACAGTATAATGACGGTTAGACTGGCTCCATCTTGTTAACAGTATAATGACTGTTAGACTGGCTCCATCTTGTTAACAGTATAATGACTGTTAGACTGGCTCCATCTTGTTAACAGTATAATGACTGTTAGACTGTCTCTGTCTTGTTAACAGTATAATGACTGTTAGACTGGCTCCGTCTTGTTAACAGTATAATGACTGTTAGACTGGATCCATCTTGTTAACAGTATAATGACGGTTAGACTGGCTCCATCTTGTTAACAGTATAATGACTGTTAAACTGGCTCCGTCTTGTTAACAGTATAATGACTGTCAGACTGGCTCCGTCTTGTTAACAGTATAATGACTGTTAGACTAGCTCCATCTTGTTAACAACATAATGACTGTTAGACTGGCTCCATCTTGTTAACAGTATAATGACTGTTAGACTGTTGGCTCCATCTTGTTAACAGTAAAATGACTGTTAGACTGACTCCGTCTTGTTAACAGCATAATGATGACTGGCTCCATCTTGTTAACAATATAATGACTGTTAGACTGGAACCATCTTGTTAACAGTATGATGACTGTTGTACTGGCTCAGTCTTGTTAACAGTATAATGACTGTTAGACTGGCTCCGTCTTGTTAACAGTATTATGACTGTTAGACTGGCTCCATCTTGTTAACAGTATAATGACTGTTAGACTGGCTCCATCTTGTTAACAGTATAATGACTGTTAGACTGGCTCCATCTTGCTAACAGTATAATGACTCTTAGACTGGCTCCATCTTGTTAACAGTATAATGACTCTTAGACTGGCTCCGTCTTGTTAACAGTATAATGATTGTTAGTCTTGCTCCGTCTTGTTAACAGTATAATGACTGTTAGACTGGCTCCGTCTTGTTAACAGTATAATGACTGTTAGACTGGCTCTGTCTTGTTAACAGTATAATGACTGTTAGACTGGCTCCGTCTTGTTAACAGTATACTGCCTGTTAGACTGGCTCCATGTTGTTAACAGTATAATGACTGTTAGACTGGCTCCGTCTTGTTAACAATATTTTGACTGTTAGACTGGCTCCGTCTTGTTAACAGTATAATGACTGTTGGACTGGATCCATCTTGTTAACAGTAAAATGACTGTTAGACTGGCTCTGTCTTGTTAACAGTATAATGACTGTTAAACTGGCTCCGTCTTGTTAACAGTATAATGACTGTTAGACTGGCTCCATCTTGTTAACAGTATAATGACTGTTAGACTGTCTCTGTCTTGTTAACAGTATAATGACTGTTAGACTGGCTCCGTCTTGTTAACAGTATAATGACTGTTAGACTGGATCCATCTTGTTAACAGTATAATGACGGTTAGACTGGCTCCATCTTGTTAACAGTATAATGACTGTTAGACTGGCTCCATCTTGTTAACAGTATAATGACTGTTAGACTGTTGGCTCCATCTTGTTAACAGTAAAATGACTGTTAGACTGACTCCGTCTTGTTAACAGCATAATGATGACTGGCTCCATCTTGTTAACAATATAATGACTGTTAGACTGGAACCATCTTGTTAACAGTATGATGACTGTTGTACTGGCTCAGTCTTGTTAACAGTATAATGACTGTTAGACTGGCTCCGTCGTGTTAACAGTATTATGACAGTTAGACTGGCTCCATCTTGTTAACAGTATAATGACTGTTAGACTGGCTCCATCTTGTTAACAGTATAATGACTGTTAGACTGGCTCCATCTTGCTAACAGTATAATGACTCTTAGACTGGCTCCATCTTGTTAACAGTATAATGACTCTTAGACTGGCTCCGTCTTGTTAACAGTATAATGACTGTTAGACTAGCTCCGTCTTGTTAACAACATAATGACTGTTAGACTGGCTCCATCTTGTTAACAGTATAATGACTGTTAGACTGTTGGCTCCATCTTGTTAACAGTATGATGACTGTTGAACTGGCTCAGTTTTTGTTAACAGTATAATGCCTGTTAGACTGGCTCCATCTTGTTAACAGTATAATGACTGTTAGACTGGCTCTATCTTGTTAACAGTTCAATTACTGTTTGACTGTTTTACTCCATCACTTGTTAACAGTATAATGACTGTTGGACTGTTGTCTCCATTTGTTAACAGTATGATGACTGATGTCTCCGTCTTGTTAACCGTATAATGATTGTTAGTCTTGCTCCGTCTTGTTAAGAGTATAATGACTGTTAGACTGGCTCCGTCTTGTTAACAGTATAATGACTGTTAGACTGGCTCTGTCTTGTTAACAGTATAATGACTGTTAGACTGGCTCCGTCTTGTTAACAGTATACTGCCTGTTAGACTGGCTCCATGTTGTTAACAGTATAATGACTGTTAGACTGGCTCCGTCTTGTTAACAATATTTTGACTGTTAGACTGGCTCCGTCTTGTTAACAGTATAATGACTGTTGGACTGGATCCATCTTGTTAACAGTATAATGACTGTTGGACTAGATCCATCTTGTTAACAGTAAAATGAATGTTAGACTGGCTCTGTCTTGTTAACAGTATAATGACTGTTAGACTTGCTCCGTCTTGTTAACAGTATAATAACTGTTAGACTAGCTCTGTCTTGTTAACAGCATAATGACTGTTAGACTGGCTCTATCTTGTTAACTGTTCAATTACTGTTCGACTGTTGGCTCCATCATTTGTTAACAGTATAATGACTATTAGACTGTTGTCTCCATTTGTTAACAGTATGATGACTGTTAGACTGGCTCCGTCTTGTTAACAGTATAATGACTGTTAGACTGGCTCCATCTTGTTAACGGTATAATGACTGTTAGACTGGCTCTGTCTTGTTAACAGTATAATGACTGTTTGACTGTTTTACTCCATCACTTGTTAACAGTATAATGACTGTTGGACTGTTGTCTCCATTTGTTAACAGTATGATGACTGATGTCTCCGTCTTGTTAACAGTATAATGATTGTTAGTCTTGCTCCGTCTTGTTAACAGTATAATGACTGTTAGACTGGCTCCGTCTTGTTAACAGTATAATGACTGTTAGACTGGCTCTGTCTTGTTAACAGTAAAATGACTGTTAGACTGGCTCCGTCTTGTTAACAGTATACTGCCTGTTAGACTGGCTCCATGTTGTTAACAGTATAATGACTGTTAGACTGGCTCCGTCTTGTTAACAATATTTTGACTGTTAGACTGGCTCCGTCTTGTTAACAGTATAATGACTGTTGGACTGGATCCATCTTGTTAACAGTATAATGACTGTTGGACTAGATCCATCTTGTTAACAGTAAAATGACTGTTAGACTGGCTCTGTCTTGTTAACAGTATAATGACTGTTAGACTTGCTCCGTCTTGTTAACAGTATAATAACTGTTAGACTAGCTCTGTCTTGTTAACAGCATAATGACTGTTAGACTGGCTCTATCTTGTTAACTGTTCAATTACTGTTCGACTGTTGGCTCCATCACTTGTTAACAGTATAATGACTATTAGACTGTTGTCTCCATTTGTTAACAGTATGATGACTGTTAGACTGGCTCCGTCTTGTTAACAGTATAATGACTGTTAGACTGGCTCCATCTTGTTAACGGTATAATGACTGTTAGACTGGCTCTGTCTTGTTAACAGTATAATGACTGTTAGACTGGCTCCATCTTGTTAACGGTATAATGACTGTTAGACTGGCTCTGTCTTGTTAACAGTATAATGACTGTTAGACTGGCTCCATCTTGTTAACAGTATAATGACTGAAGGCTCTGTCTTGTTAACAGTATAATGACTGTTAGACTAGCTCCGTCTTGTTAATGGTATAATGATTGTTAGACTGGCTTCATCTTGTTAACAGTATAATGACCGTTAGACTGGCTCCATCTTGTTAACAGTATAATGACTGTTAGACTTGCCTCATCTTGTTAGCAGTATAATGACTGTTATACTGGCTCCGTCTTGTTAACAGTATAATGACTGTTAGACTGGCTCCATCTTGTTAACATTATAATAACTGTTAGACTGGCTCCATCTTGTTAAAATACAATGACTGTTAGACTGGCTCCGTCTTGTTAACAGTATAATGACTGTTAGACTAGCTCCATCTTGTTAACGGTATAATGACTGTTAGACTGGCTCCATCTTATTAACAGTATAATGACTGTTAGACTGGCTTCATCTTGTTAACAGTATAATGACTGTTAGACTGGCTCCGTCTTGTTAACAGTTTAATGACTGTTAGACTGGCTCTATCTTGTTAACTGTTCAATTACTGTTCGACTGTTGGCTCCATCACTTGTTAACAGTATAATGACTAACGAGTTGTACAAGGCCATTAATCAACAGGAAAACGCTCATCCAGATGCAGCGCTCCTAGTAGCAGGGGACTTTAATGCAGGGAAACTTAAATCCGTTCTACCTCATTTCTACCAGCATGTTAAATGTGCAACCAGAGGGGAAAAAACTCTAGACCACCTTTACTCCACACACAGAGACGCATACAAAGCTCTCCCTCGCCCTCCATTTGGCAAATCTGACCATAACTCTATCCTCCTGATTCCTGCTTATAAGCAAAAACTGAAGCAGGAAGCACCAGTGATTCGGCTAATAAAAAAGTGGTCAGATGACGCAGATGCTAAGCTACAGGACTGTTTTGCTAGCACAGACTGGAACATGTTCCGGGATTCTTCAGACAGCATTGAGGAGTACACCACATCAGTCACTGGCTTCATCAATAAGTGCATCGATGATGTCGTCCCCACAGTGACCGTACGTACATACCCCAACCAGAAGCCATGGATTACAGGAAACATCCGCACTGAGCTAAAGGGTAGAGCTGCCGCTTTCAAGGAACGGGACTCTAACCCGGACGCTTATAAGAAATCCCGCTATGACCTCCGACGAACCATCAAACAGGCAAAGAGTCAATACAGGTCTAAGATTGAATCATACTACACTGGCTCTGACGCTCGTCGGATGTGGCAGGGCTTGAAAACTATTACAGACTACAAAGGGAAGCACAGCCGCGAGCTGCCCAGTGACACAAGCCTACCAGACGAGCTAAACCACTTCTATGCTCGCTTCGAGGCAAGCAACACTGAAGCATGCATGAGAGCACCAGCTGTTCCGGACGACTATGTGATCACGCTCTCCGTAGCCGATGTGAGTAAGACTTTTAAGCAGGTCAACATTCACAAGGCCGCAGGGCCAGACGGATTACCAGGACGTGTACTCCGAGCATGTGCTGACCAACTGGCAAGTGTCTTCACTGACATTTTCAACATGTCCCTGACTGAGTCTGTAATACCAACATGTTTCAAGCAGACCACCATAGTCCCCGTGCCCAAGAACGCTAAGATAACCTGCCTAAATGACTACCGACCCGTGGCACTGACGTCTGTAGCCATGAAGTGCTTTGAAAGACTGGTCATGGCTCACATCAACAGCATAATCCCAGAAACCCTAGACCCACTCCAATTTGCATACCGCCCCAACAGATCCACAGATGATGCAATCTCTATCGCACTCCACACTGCCCTTTCCCACCTGGACAAGAGGAACACCTACGTGAGAATGCTATTCATTGACTACAGCTCAGCATTCAACACCATAGTGCCCTCAAAGCTCATCACTAAGCTAAGGATCCTGGGAATAAACACCTCCCTCTGCAACTGGATCCTGGACTTCCTGACGGGCCGCCCCCAGGTGGTAAGGGTAGGTAACAACACATCTGCCACACTGATCCTCAACACGGGGGCCCCTCAGGGGTGCGTGCTCAGTCCCCTCCTGTACTCTCTGTTCACCCATGACTGCATGGCCAGGCACGACTCCAACACCATCATTAAGTTTGCCGACGACACAACAGTGGTAGGCCTGATCACCGACAACGATGAGACAGCCTATAGGGAGGAGGTCAGAGATCTGGCCGTGTGGTGCCAGGACAACAACCTCTCCCTCAACGTGACCAAGACAAAGGAGATGATTGTGGACTACAGGAAAAAAAAGAGGACTGAGCACGCCCCCATTCTCATCGACGGGGCTGTAGTGGAACAGGTTGAGAGCTTCAAGTTCCTTGGTGTCCACATCACCAACGAACTATCATGGTCCAAACACACCAAGACAGTCGTGAAGAGGGCACGACAAAGCCTATTCCCCCTCAGGAGACTAAAAAGATTTGGCATGGGTCCTCAGATCCTCAAAAAATTCTACAGCTGCACCATCGAGAGCATCCTGACTGGTTGCATCACCGCCTGGTATGGCAACTGCTTGGCCTCTGACCGCAAGGCACTACAGAGGGTAGTGCGTACGGCCCAGTACATCACTGGGGCAAAGCTCCCTGCCATCCAGGACCTCTATACCAGGCGGTGTCAGAGGAAGGCCCTCAAAATTGTCAAAGACTCCAGTCACCCTAGTCATAGACTGTTCTCTCTGCTACCGCACGGCAAGCGGTACCGGAGTGCCAAGTCTAGGTCCAAAAGACTTCTCAACAGCTTCTACCCCCAAGCCATAAGACTCCTGAACAGCTAATCATGGCTACCCGGACTATTTGCACTGCCCCCCCACCCCATCCTTTTTACGCTGCTGCTACTCTGTTAAGTATTTATGCATAGTCACTTTAACTCTACCCACATGTACATATTACCTCAACTACCTCAACTAGCCGGTGCCCCCGCACATTGACTATGCAACGGTACCCCCCTGTATATATAGCCTCCCTACTGTCACTTTATTCTATTGTATATATAGCCTCCCTACTGTCACTTTATTTTTTACTTCTGCTCTTTTTTTCTCAACACTTTTTTGTTGTTGTTTTATTCTTACTTTTTTGTTTAAAATAAATGCACTGTTGGTTAAGGGCTGTAAGTAAGCATTTCACTGTAATGTCTGCACCTGTTGTATTCGGCGCATGTGACCAATAAAATTTGATTTGATTTGATTTGATTTATTAGACTGTTGTCTCCATTTGTTAACAGTATGATGACTGTTAGACTGGCTCCGTCTTGTTAACAGTATAATGACTGTTAGACTGGCTCCATCTTGTTAACGGTATAATGACTGTTAGACTGGCTCTGTCTTGTTAACAGTATAATGACTGTTAGACTGGCTCCGTCAGTTAACAGTATAATGATTGTTAGACTGGCTCCATCTTGTTAACAGTATAATGACTGAAGGCTCTGTCTTGTTAACAGTATAATGACTGTTAGACTAGCTCCGTCTTGTTAATGGTATAATGATTGTTAGACTGGCTTCATCTTGTTAACAGTATAATGACCGTTAGACTGGCTCCATCTTGTTAACAGTATAATGACTGTTAGACTTGCCTCATCTTGTTAGCAGTATAATGACTGTTATACTGGCTCCGTCTTGTTAACAGTATAATGACTGTTAGACTGGCTCCATCTTGTTAACATTATAATAACTGTTAGACTGGCTCCATCTTGTTAAAATACAATGACTGTTAGACTGGCTCCGTCTTGTTAACAGTATAATGCCTGTTAGACTGTTGGCTCCGTCTTGTTAACAGTAAAATGACTGTTATACTGGCTCTGTCTTGTTAACAGTACATTGACTGTTATACTGGCTCCATCTTGTTAACAGTTTAATGACTGTTAGACTGGCTCCATCTTGTTAAAAGTACAATGACTGTTTGACTGGCTCCGTCTTGTTAACAGTATACTGCCTGTTAGACTGGCTCCATGTTGTTAACAGTATAATGACTGTTAGACTGGCTCTGTCTTGTTAACAATATTTTGACTGTTAGACTGGCTCCGTCTTGTTAACAGTATAATGACTGTTGGACTGGATCCATCTTGTTAACAGTATAATGACTGTTGGACTAGATCCATCTTGTTAACAGTAAAATGACTGTTAGACTGGCTCTGTCTTGTTAACAGTATAATGACTGTTAGACTTGCTCCGTCTTGTTAACAGTATAATAACTGTTAGACTGGCTCTGTCTTGTTAACAGCATAATGACTGTTAGACTGGCTCTATCTTGTTAACTGTTCAATTACTGTTCGACTGTTGGCTCCATCACTTGTTAACAGTATAATGACTATTAGACTGTTGTCTCCATTTGTTAACAGTATGATGACTGTTAGACTGGCTCCGTCTTGTTAACAGTATAATGACTGTTAGACTGGCTCCATCTTGTTAACGGTATAATGACTGTTAGACTGGCTCTGTCTTGTTAACAGTATAATGACTGTTAGACTGGCTCCGTCAGTTAACAGTATAATGATTGTTAGACTGGCTCCATCTTGTTAACAGTATAATGACTGAAGGCTCTGTCTTGTTAACAGTATAATGACTGTTAGACTAGCTCCGTCTTGTTAATGGTATAATGATTGTTAGACTGGCTTCATCTTGTTAACAGTATAATGACCGTTAGACTGGCTCCATCTTGTTAACAGTATAATGACTGTTAGACTTGCCTCATCTTGTTAGCAGTATAATGACTGTTATACTGGCTCCGTCTTGTTAACAGTATAATGACTGTTAGACTGGCTCCATCTTGTTAACATTATAATAACTGTTAGACTGGCTCCATCTTGTTAAAATACAATGACTGTTAGACTGGCTCCGTCTTGTTAACAGTATAATGACTGTTAGACTAGCTCCATCTTGTTAACGGTATAATGACTGTTAGACTGGCTCCATCTTGTTAACAGTATAATGACTGTTAGACTGGCTTCATCTTGTTAACAGTATAATGACTGTTAGACTGGCTCCGTCTTGTTAACAGTTTAATGACTGTTAGACTGGCTCAGTCAGTTAACAGTATAATGATTGTTAGACTGGCTCCATCTTGTTAACAGTATAATGACTGAAGGCTCCATGTTGTTAACAGTATAATGACTGTTAGACTGGCTCCATCTTTTTAGCAGTATAATGACTGTTAGACTGGCTCCATCTTGTTAACAGTATAATGACTGTTAGACTGGCTTCATCTTGTTAACAGTATAATGACTGTTAGACTGGCTCCATCTTGTTAACAGTATAATGACTGTTAGACTGGCTCCGTCTTGTTAACAATTTAATGACTGTTAGACTGGCTCTGTCAGTTAACAGTATAATGATTGTTAGACTGGCTCCATCTTTTTAACAGCATAATGACTGAAGGCTCCGTCTTGTTAACAGTATAATGACTGAAGGCTCCATGTTGTTAACAGTATAATGACTGTTAGACTGGCTCCATCTTGTTAACAGTATAATTACTGTTAGACTGGCTCCATGTTGTTAACAGTATAATGACTGTTAGACTGGCTCCGTCTTGTTAACAGTATTTTGACTGTTAGACTGGCTCCGTCTTGTTAACAGTATAATGACTGTTAGACTGGATCCGTCTTGTTAACAGTATAATGACTGTTAGACTGGCTCCGTCTTGTTAACAGTACATTGACTGTTAGACTGGCTCCATCTTGTTAACAGTATAATGACTGTTAGTCTGGCTCCATCACTTGTTAACAGTATATTGACTGATAGACTGTTGTCTCCATTTGTTAACAGTATAATGATTTTTAGACTGGCTCCGTCTTGTTAACAGTATAATGACTGAAGGCTCTGTCTTGTTAACAGTATAATGACTGTTAGACTTGCTCCGTCTTGTTAACAGTATAATGAATGTTAGATTGGCTCCGTCTTGTTAACAGTATAATGACTGTTAGACTGGCTCCATCTTGTTAACAGTATAATGACTGTTGGACTGGATCCATCTTGTTAACAGTATAATGACTGTTAGACTGGCTCCATCTTGTTAACAGTATAATGCCTGTTAGACTGTTGGCTCCGTCTTGTTAACAGTAAAATGACTGTTATACTGGCTCTGTCTTGTTAACAGTACATTGACTGTTATACTGGCTCCATCTTGTTAACAGTTTAATGACTGTTAGACTGGCTCCATCTTGTTAAAAGTACAATGACTGTTTGACTGGCTCCGTCTTGTTAACAGTATAATGACTGTTAGACTGTCTCTATCTTGTTAACAGTATCCCAGAATTCCTAGACCCACTACAATTTGCATATCGCCCCAACAGATCCACAGATAATGCAATCTCTATTGCGCTCCACACTGCCCTTTCACACCTGGACAAAAGCAACACCTATGTGAGAATGCTATTAATTGACTACAGATCAGCGTTCAACACCATAGTGCCCTCAAAGCTCATCACTAAGCTAAGTACCCTGGGACTAAACACCTCCCTCTGTAACTGGAGCCTGGACTTGATGGGCCGGCCCCAGGTGGTAAGGGTAGGTAACTACACATCCGCCACACTGATCCTCAACACGGGGGCCCCTCAGGGGTGCGTGCTCAGTCCCCTCCTGTACTCCCTGTTCACTCATGACTGCATGGCCAGGCACGACTCCAACGCCATCATTAAGTTTGCAGATGACACAACAGTGGTAGGCCTGATCACCGACAACGACGAGACAGCCTATAGGGAGGAGGTCAGAGACCTGGCCGTGTGGTACCAGGACAACAACCTCTCCCTCAACATGATCAAGACAAAGGAGATGATTGTGGACTACAGGAAAAAGAACGCCCCCATTCTCATCAACGGGGCTGTAGTGGAGCAGGTTGAGAGCTTCAAGTTCCTTGGTGTCCACATCACCAACAAACTAACATGGTCCAAGCACACCAAGACAGTCGTGAAGAGGGTACGACAAAACAAAACCTATTCTCCCTAAGGAGACTGAAAAGATTTGGCATGTGACCTCAGATCCTCAAAAGGTTCTACAGCTGCACCATCGAGAGCATCTTGACTGGTTGCATCACTGCCTGGTATGGCAACTGCTCGGCCTCTGACCGCAAGGCACTACAGAGGGTAGTGCGTACGGCCCAGTACATTGTCAAAGACTCTAAACATTGTCAAAGACTCCAGCCACCCTAGTCATAGACTGTTCTCTCTGCTACCGCACGGCAAGCGGTACCGGAGCGCCAAGTGTAGGTCCAAGAGGCTTCTAAACAGCTTCTACCCCCAAGCCATAAGACTCCTGAACATCTAATCAAATGGCTACCCAGACTATTCGCATTGCCCCCCACCCCTCTTTTACACTGCTGCTACTCTCTGTTTATTATCTATGCATAGTCACTTTAATAACTCTACCTACATGTACATATTACCTCAATTACCTCAACTAACCGGTGCCCCTGCACATTGACTCGGTACCGGTACCCCCTGTATACAGCCTCGCTATTGTTATTTTTACTGCTGCTCTTTAATTATTTGTTACTTTTATTATTGTATTTTTTGTGATATTTTTTGGGGTATTCTTTCTTAAAACGTCATTGTTGGTTAAGGGCTTGTCAGGAAGCATTTCACTGTAAGGTCTACTACACCTGTTGTGTTCGGCACATGTGACAAAAGCCACAATTAATTTTGAACCAAAAATAATCAGTGTGTCTGTGATAAACCTGATTAGAGAGTATTTCTATTGATCTCTGTATTGTCTTTGCTGTGTTAAGATATCTTGCCCAGCTACGAGTTACTGTACGGTACATTTAATCCTCACGGTGCTGAAGAGTGGTAGGCAGGAGTACTGCTTATGGTTTTATACAAGGCAGAGTGAAACAGAGAGAGAAAGGGAAAGAGAGGGGGGGAAGAGGGAGAAAGAAGAGAGAGAGAGAGAGAGAGAGAGAGAGAGAGAGAGAGAGAGAGAGAGAGAGAGAGAGAGAGAGAGGAGGGAGAAACACAGAGAGAGGGACAAACAGAGAGCGAGAGAGAGAGATAGAAAGAGAGAGAGATATAGAGAGTGAGAGAGAAAGAGAGAGAGAGAGAGAGAGAGAGAGAGAGAGAGAGAGAGAGAGAGAGAGAGAGAGAGAGAGAGAGAGAGAGAGAGAGAGAGAGATGGGACTAGGATGGATAGGGTAATAATACAGTCAGTCCCTCATTCTATCAATCTAAAGGTGAAATGTTGCTTCTCCTCTTACCCTATAATACAGTCAGTCTCATTCTATTGAATCCCTTCTTTTTTTTTTACGTGCGAGTTCTCTTAAAGTTCTCCTATAGTCAAATCAAATCAAACCAAATGTTATCAGATGCTTCGTAAACAAAATATGTAGACTAACAGTGAAATGCTTACTGTACGGGCCCTTCCCAACAATGCAGAGAATAAAGAGAATAAATACACAATGAGTAACGATAACTTGGCTACAGTACCAGTCAAAAGTTTGGACACACCTACTCATTCAAGGGTTTTTCTTTATTTTTACTATTTTCTACATTGTAGAATAATAGTGAAGACATCAGAACTATGAAATAACACATATGGAATCATATAGTAACCCAAAACGTTTTAAACAGATTCTTCAAATAGCCACACTTTGCCTTGATGACAGCTTTGCACACTTGTGGCATTCTCTCAACCAGCTTCATGAGGAATGCTTTTCCAACAGTCTTGAAGGAGTTCCCACATATGCTGAGCACTTGTTGGCTGCTTTTCCTTCACTCTGCCGTCCGACTCATCCCAAACCATCTCAATTGGGTTGAGGTCGGGGGATTGTGGAGGTCAGGTCACCTGATGCAGCACTCCAGCACTCCATCACTCTCCTTCTTGGTAAAATAGCCCTTACACAGCCTGGAGGTGTGTTGGGTTATTGTCCTGTTGAAAAACAAATGATAGTACCACTAAGCGCAAACCAGATGGGATGGTGTATCGCTGCAGAATGCTGTGGTAGCCATGCTGGTTAAGCGTGCCTTGAATTCTAAAAAAAATCACAAACAGTGTCACCAGCAAAGCACCCCTACACCATAACACCTCCTCCTCCATGCTTTACGGTGGGAACTACACATGCGGAGATCATCCGTTCACCCACACCGCGTCTCACAAAGACACGGCGGTCGGAACCAAAAGTCTCCAATTTGGACTCCAGACCATAGGACCCATTTCCACCGGTCTAATGTCCATTGATCATGTTTCTTGGCCCAAGCAGGTCTCTTCTTCTTATTGGTGTCCTTTAGTAGTGGTTTCTTTGCAGCAATTCGACCATGAAGGCCTGATTCACACAGTCCCCTCTGAACAGTTGATGTGGAGATGTGTCTGTTACTTGAACTCTGTGAAGCATTTATTTGGGCAGCAATTTCTGAGGCTGGTAACTCTAATGAACTTATCCTCTGCAGCAATGGTAACTCTGGGTCTTCCATTCCTGTGGCAGTCCTCATGAGAGCCAGTTTCATCATAGCGCTTGATGGTTTTTGCGACTGCACTTGAAGAAACTTTCAAAGTTCTTGAAATGTTCCGTATTGACTGACCTTCATGTCTTAAAGTAATGATGGACTGTCGTTTCTCTTTGCTTATTTGAGCTGTTCTTGCCATAATATGGACTTGGTCTTTTACCAAATAGGGCTATCTTCTGTATACCCCCCTACCTTGTCACAACACAATTGATTGGCTCAAACGCATTAAGACGGAAATAAATTCCACAAATTAACTTTTAAGAAGGCACACCTGTTAATTGAAATGAATTCCAGGTGACTACCTCATGAAGCTGGTTGAGAGAATGCCAAGAGTGTGCAAAGCTGTCATCAAGGCAAAAGGTGGCTATTTGAAGAATCTCAAATATAAAATATATTTTGATTTATGTAACACTTTTTTGGTTACTACGTGATTCCAAATGTGTTATTTCATAGTTTCGATGTCTTCACTATTATTCTACAATGTAGAAAAAATAAAAAATAAAGAAAAACCCTTGAATGAGTAGGTGTGTCCAAACTTTTGACTGGTAGTGTACATACACAGGGTATCAGTACCGAGTTGTTGTGCAGGGGTACGAGGTAATCGAGGTAGATATCTACATACAGATAGGGGTAAAGTGACTAGGCAACAGGATAGATAAGAAACAGTAGCAGCAGTGTATTTGATGAGTCAAAAGAGTTAGTGCAAAGGGGGGTCGATACATATAGTCCGGGTAGATATTTGGTTAACTATTTAGCGGTCTTATGGTAGAAGTTGTTCAGGGTCCTGTTGGTTCCACTCTTGGTGCAACGGTAATGCTTGCCGTGTGGTAGAAGAGAGAACAGTCTATGACTTGGGTGGCTAGAGTCTTTGACAATTCTTAGGGCCTTCCTATGACAACGCCTGATATAGAGGTCCTGGATGGCAGGGAGCTCGGCCACAGTGATGTACTGGGCCGTACGCACTACCCTCTAGCGCCTTGTGGTCAGATGCCAAGCAGTTGCCATACCAAGTGGTGATGCAGCGAGTCAAGATGCTCTCAATGGTGCAGCTGTAGAACTTTTTAAGGATCTGAGGGACCATGCCAAATCTTTTCAGCCTCCTAAGGGGGAAGAGGCGTTGTTGTGCCTTCTTCACAACTGTGTTGGTGTGTATGGACCATGTTAATTCCTTAGTGATGTGGACACAGAGGAACTTGACGCTTTCGACCTGCTCCACTACAGCGATGTGGATGGGGGCGTGCCTAGCCCTCCGTTTCCTGTAGTCCACGATAAGTTCCTTTGTCTTGATCACGTTGAGGGAAAGGTTGTTATCCTGGCACCACACTGCCAGGTCACTGACCTCCCTATAGGCTGTCTCATCGTTGTCGGAAATCAGGCCTACCACTGTCTTGTCGTCAGCAAACGTATTGATGGTGTTGGAGTCGTGCACGGCCACGCAGTCGTTGGTGAACAGGGAGTACAGGAGGGGACTGAGCACGCAGCCCTGAGGGACCCCCGTGTTGAGGATCAGCGTGGCGGATGTGTTGTTGCCTAGCCTCACCACCTGGGGGCAGCCCGTCAGGAAGTCCATGATCCAGCTGCAGAGGGAGGTGTCCAGTCCCAGGGTCCTGAGCTTAGTGATGAGCCTGGAGGGCCCTATGGTGTTGAACGCTGAGCTGTAGTCAATGAACAGCATTCTCACATAGGTGTTCCTTTTGTCCAGGTGGGAGAGGGCAGTGTGGAGTGCAATAGAGATTGTGTTATCTGCGGATCTGTTGGGGCGGTATGTGAATTGGATTGGGTCCAGTGTGTCTGGGATGATGGTGCTGATGTGAGCCATGACCAGCCTTTCAAATCATGGCTACAAATGTGAGTGCTACAGGGAATAGTAATTTAGACAGTTTACGGTTACCGGGGTGTTCTTGGGCACAGGGACTATGGTGTAGAGGTCTTCACAGGTCCAAAAAGTTGGACCCGTTCCAAAATGGACCTGGGATTTCCCATCCAGACCCGATATGCATAAAGACATTTTTAAAATATAGAGACCTGTTCCGAACGGACCCGAGGTCAACTAGCCCCGTTCTTTATAGACCTGATCGGATCCAGAACCGGTCCGATCCGATCCGAGTGATGGAAGCAGCAGAAAATATTTTTTTTAAGCTACTATATTAACCAGAGCTTATAAAGCACGAGAGGAGAGAGAGAGAGGTGCTGCTCTAGCAGGAGGGGGAGGGGCTGTACTGTGAGGGAGTGACACGGGGAGCAGGGAGGGAGAGAGGTGCTGCTCTAGCAGGAGGGGGAGGGGCTGTACAGTGAGGGAGTGACACGGAGAGCAGGGAGGGAGAGAGAGGTGCTGCTCTAGCAGAAGGGGGAGGGGCTGTACTGTGAGGGAGTGACACGGGGAGCAGGGAATGAGAGAGGTGCTGCTCTAGCAGGAGGGGGAGGGGCTGTACTGTGAGGGAGTGACACGGGGATCAGGGAGGGAGGGAGAGGTGTTGCTCTAGCAGGAGGGGGAGGGGCTGTACTGTGAGGGGAGTGACACAGGAAGCAGAGGGAGGGAGAGGTGTTGCTCTAGCGGGAGGGGGAGGGGCTGTACTGTGAGGGATGACACAGGGAGCAGGGAGGGAGAGAGAGGTATTGCTCTAGCAGGAGGAGGAGGGGCTGTACTGTGAGGGAATGACACAGGGTGCACGGGAAAAGCAATTAAGCAACAGCATTAATGATAAAATGTCTCTCTCTCTCTGTTGCAACAGTTGAGGTCGGACCTGTAGGGGCAGTTCCGGACAAGTCAGTTAAAATTACACATACCTGAGACCCGTAACAATCCTATCAGATCCGACCCAGACCCGTGACATTATTTAAAATTCTGGATCCGGACCCGCTCGGATCCCTGATCGAGTCTCGGGTATTCGGGTACAGGTGGATCCATGAAGACCTCTACTATGGTGGTCTGCTTGAAACATGTAGGTATTAGACAGGGTCAGGGAGAGCTTGAAAATGTCAGTGAAGACACTTGCCAGCTGGTCAGCGCATGCTCTGAGTACGCGTCCTGGTAATACTTCTGGCCCCGTGGCCTTGTGAATGTTAACCTGTTCCAAGGAGAGCGAGATCACACAGTCGTCCAGAACAGCTGGTGCTCTCATGCATGGTTCAGTGTTGCTTGCCTTGAAGCGAGCATAGAAGGCATTTAGCTCGTCTAGTAGGCTCGCATCACTTGGCAGCTCGTGGCTGGATAGTCCGTGATAGTTTGCAAGCCCTGCCACATCCGACGAGCGTCCCGATTAGTGTTCCTCTCCTTGAAAGTGGCAGCTCTAGCCTTTAGCTCAGTGCGGATGTTGCCTGTAATCCATGGTTTCTGGTTGGGATATGTACGTACGGTCACTGTGGAGACGACGTCGTCAATGCACTTATTAATGAAGCCGGTGACTGATGTGGTAAACTCTTCAATGTTATCGGATGAATCCTGGAACATATTCCTGTCACGGATTCTGCCGAGGCAGCTCCTCCTCCTTGTTCGGGCAGGCTTCGGCGTTCGTCGTCCCCGGAGTACTAGCTGCCACCGTTGAATGTTTCTATGTTTGATTGCTTTTGTCTGTCTATTGCACCTGTGTCCGTTTGTGTCTGATTATGTGTTCTATAAGTTGCCTGTGTTGTATTGGTTAGGTTGTGTGTTGTTATTCGCCTGTCCGTTAGTGCTGCGTGTTTTCTCTGTTTATTGTTTTGTTAGTTTACGCACAGTCTGCGTAATCGCTCGCCTCTGTTTGTTGTTTGAGGCCGTTCATTGTATTGTGCTTGGGTTTGCACTAGTAAACGTTGTTGGACTAAGCTTCGGTGTCCTGCGCCTGACTCCCGCACCACATTAACCTCAGCTAGTGACAGAACAACACACCACGATGGAGTCAGCAGGAGCAGCGGCGGCACCCAAGTCGCTGGAGGATCGGATCAGCGACCAAGACACCATGATCCGGCAACTTGGGGCCGCCATGAACGAGGTGTCCAACACGCTGCGCCGATTGGTTACGGGGGAGGTGCCCACGCCTTCGCACACCTTACCATCACCATCGGCCAGTCCTCCTCTCCCAGCACCGGAACCCAGTGGCATTCGGCTCTCGCTCCCGAGGGCATATGATGGTTCTGCAGCCGGGTGTCAGGGGTTCCTCCTGCAGGTGGAACTCTACCTGGCCACCATACACCCAGCGCCCTCGGGATACGAGAGCGTCTCCGCCCTCATCTCCTGTCTATCCGGCAAGGCGTTGGAGTGGGCCAACGCCGAATGGAGGGGAATAGACGCCGCCACCATCACCTACGCGGAGTTCTCCCGCCGCTTCAGGGCTGTGTTCGATCATCCACCTGAGGGGAAGGCGGCGGGGGAGCGTCTGTTCCACCTCCGACAGGGGAAGAGGAGTGCACAAGAGTTAGCCCTGGAGTTCCGGACTCTAGCGGCGGATGCGGGGTGGAATGAGAGGGCCCTCATCGACCATTACCGGTGTAGCCTACGAGAGGACGTTCGTCGTGAGCTGGCCTGCAGGGACACCAACCTATCCTTCGACCAGTTGGTGGACATTTCCATCCGTCTCGACACCCTGCTGGCTACCCGCGGACGTCCCGAGTGGGGGTCGTACATTCCACCCTCCAGCACCTCCGAGCCGGTTCCCATGGAGCTCGGGGGTGCTGGCGCTAGGGAGAGGAGGAGAGAGAACCCGAGGGGGGCCGTCCCCTGCACCAACTGTGGCCGTGGAAGACACACTGCGGCTAGGTGCTGGGGAGGGTCTCCTGGGAGAGGGGACAACAGGTCACGCACTGGGGAGTCATTTCAGGTGAGTAGGTGCCCCACTTACCCAGAGCTCTCTGTTAGCCACTTGTGTATACCTGTGAGATTTCCACAGGTGGCACCTCATTCCCAGCATAAGGCGCTAGTAGATTCAGGCGCAGCTGGGAACTTTGTTGATCGTGAATTTTGTTATAGGTTAGGAATTCCCCTTCGGCCGGTAGAAGCCCCCTTTCCTGTTCATGCCCTAGACAGCTGGCCGCTGGGGTCGGGGTTGATCAGAGAAGTCACAGCACCACTTAAGATGACGACGCAGGGGGGTCATGAGGAGATCATTCAGTTTTATCTGATTGACTCTCCTGCGTATCCCGTGGTGCTGGGGCTTCCCTGGTTAAGCGCCCATGATCCTACCATTGCGTGGCAACGGAGGGCTCTTATGGAGTGGTCTGCCCAGTGTGTAGGGAGATGTCTAGGTGTTTCCTTAGGGGCGACCTCGGTGGAGAGTCCGAACCAAGTGCCCGCAATGCGCATTCCCCCTGAATATGAGGATTTAGCACTTGTGTTCAGCAAAACGAGGGCGACACGGCTACCACCTCATAGACAGGGGGATTGTGCGATAGATCTCCAAACAGGAGCGGCACTTCCGCGGAGTCGTGTGTATCCCCTGTCTCAAGAGGAGACCGCGGCTATGGAGACTTACATAGCCGAGTCCTTGGCACAGGGATGCATACGGTCCTCCACTTCCCCGGTTTCCTCGAGTTTCTTCTTTGTGAAGAAGAAGGACGGGGGGTTTGCGCCCGTGTATTGATTACCGTAGTCTCAATCAGATCACGGTTAAGTACAGTTACCCTCTTCCTCTGATTGCGACTATGACGGAGTCATTACGCGGAGCGCGGTTCTTCACAAAGTTAGATCTCAGGAGCGCGTACAATCTGGTGCGCATTAGGGAGGGGGATGAATGGAAAACAGCATTTAGTACCACCTCGGGTCATTACGAGTATCTCGTCATGCCATACGGGTTAATGAATGCTCCTTCAGTCTTCCAATCCTTTGTTGACGAGATTTTCCGGGACATGCATGGGCAGGGTGTGGTAGTATACATCGACGACATCCTAGTGTACTCTTCTACACAAGCCGAGCATGTAGCCCTGGTGCGCCGAGTGTTGAGGAGGCTGTTGGAGCATGACTTGTATGTCAAGGCAGAGAAATGCTTGTTTTTCCAGGAGTCCGTCTCCTTTTTGGGTTATCGATTGTCCGCGTCTGGTGTGAAGATAGAGGTTGACCATGTGTCGGCCGTGCGTAATTGGCAAACTCCAACCACTGTAAAAGAGGTGCAGCAGTTTTTGGGTTTTGCTAATTACTACCGGAGGTTTATCCGGGGCTTTGGACAGGTGGCAGCTCCCATCACGTCCCTGCTAAAGGGGGGTCCGGTGCGTTTGCAGTGGTCAGCTGAGGCGGACAGGGCATTTGTTAAACTAAAGAACCTGTTCACTTCGGCTCCGGTGCTGGCGCATCCGGATCCCGCTTTACCATTCCAAGTTGAGGTATACGCGTCCGAGGCCGGTATTGGGGCAGTCCTGTCGCAACGGTCCGGCACGCCACCTAAACTCCGCCCCTGTGCGTTCTATTCCAAGAAGCTCAGCTCGGCGGAGCGTAATTATGACGTAGGGGACAGGGAGCTGTTAGCTGTAGTCCAGGCCCTAAAGGTGTGGAGGCATTGGCTTGAGGGGGCTCAACACCCTTTCCTCATTCTGACTGACCACCGTAACCTGGAGTACATCCGGGCAGCTAGGAGACTAAACCCTCGTCAGGCTAGGTGGAACATGTTCCTAACCCGGTTTGTTTGTAAGATCACATACATCCCAGGGTCCCAGAACGGTAAGGCAGACGCCCTGTCCCGGCGATATGACTCAGAGGAGAGGTCCATTGAGCCTACTCCCATACTGCCGGAGTCTTGTCTGGTGGCTCCGGTGGTGTGGGAGGTCGATGCGGAGATCGAGCGGGCCCTGCGTACCGACCCTACTCCCCCCGAGTGTCCTGTGGGGCGGACGTACGTTCCGCTCGAGATTCGTGACCGCCTTATTTATTGGGCTCATACATCACCCTCCTCTGGACATCCAGGTATTGGCCGGACAGTGCACTGCCTTAGCGTGAAATACTGGTGGCCAACGTTAGCTAGGGATGTGAGGGTATATGTCTCCTCCTGCTCGGTGTGCGCCCAGTGTAAGGCGCCTAGACATTTGCCCAGGGGAAAGTTACATCCCCTGCCCGTTCCACAATGACCATGGTCCCACCTCTCGGTGGATTTTGTGACCGACCTTCCCCCCTCCCAGGTGAATACCACCATTTTGGTCGTTGTGGATCGGTTTTCCAAGGCCTGTCGTCTCCTCCCAATGCCGGGTCTTCCTACTGCCCTACAGACCGCTGAGGCCCTATTTACCCACGTGTTCCGGCACTATGGGGTCCCCGAGGATATTGTGTCTGACCGAGGTCCCCAGTTCACCTCCAGAGTCTGGGGGGCGTTCATGGAACGCTTGGGGGTCTCGGTGAGCCTTACCTCGGGGTACCACCCAGAGAGTAATGGGCAGGTTGAACGAGTCAACCAGGATGTGGGTAGGTTTCTGAGGTCCTATTGCCAGGGCCGGCCGGAGGAGTGGTCTAGGTATATCCCCTGGGCAGAGATGGCCCAGAACTCTCTCCGCCACTCCTCCACCAATTTAACACCTTTCCAGTGGGTTTTAGGGTATCAGCCGGTCCTGGCACCATGGCACGAGAGCCAGATCGAGGCCCCTGCGGTGGATGAGTGGATTCGGCGCTCGGAGGAGATGTGGGACGCTGCACATGTCCATCTGCAGCGGGCCATCCGTCGACAGAAGGCGAGCGCCGATCGCCACCGCAGTGAGGGACCGGTATACGCACCGGGAGATCGAGTCTGGCTCTCGACTCGAAACCTGCCCCTCCGCCTGCCCTGCCGGAAGCTGGGTCGGCGGTTTGTGGGGCCCTTTAAAGTCCTGAGAAGATTGAACGAGGTGTGTTACAGGTTACAACTGCCTATTGATTACAAGAATATTAACCCCTCGTTCCATGTGTCTCTTCTCAGGCCGGTGGTAGCTGGCCCACTCCAAGAAGATGAGATAGGAGAGACCCCTCCGCCCCCATTGGACATCGAGGGGGCCCCGGCGTACAGGGTCCGGACCATCTTGGACTCGAGGCGCCGGATGAGTGGTCTCCAGTATCTCGTGGAGTGGGAGGGGTACGGTCCGGAGGAACGGTGCTGGGTGCCTAGGAGGGACATCCTAGATCCATCCCTCCTGACTGAGTTCCACCGTGGGCATCCCACGCGCCCTGGTCCGCGTCCTCCTGGCCGTCCCCGAGGCCGGGGTCGGCGCACGGCTGGAGCCGCGCGTCAAGGGGGGGGGGGGTACTGTCACGGATTCTGCCGAGGCTGCTCCTCCTCCTTGTTCGGGCAGGCTTCGGCGTTCGTCGTCCCCGGAGTACTAGCTGCCACCGTTGAATGTTTCTATGTTTGATTGCTTTTGTCTGTCTATTGCACCTGTGTCCGTTTGTGTCTGATTATGTGTTCTATAAGTTGCCTGTGTTGTATTGGTTAGGTTGTGTGTTGTTATTCGCCTGTCCGTTAGTGCTGCGTGTTTTCTCTGTTTATTGTTTTGTTAGTTTACGCACAGTCTGCGTAATCGCTCGCCTCTGTTTGTTGTTTGAGGCCGTTCATTGTATTGTGCTTGGGTTTGCACTAGTAAACGTTGTTGGACTAAGCTTCGGTGTCCTGCGCCTGACTCCCGCACCACATTAACCTCAGCTAGTGACAATTCCAGTCTGGACTAGTGAAACAGTCCTATAGTTTAGCATCTTCTTCATCGGACCACTTCCGTATTGAGCGTGTGCTATGATAATTATTTTATCAAACTATTTCAGTGTCTCTGTGCGTCTCCCAAAATCAAGAAACGGACAGAGTCCCGGTCTCCATAGTCAGAGATGTTTATTCATTGAGAATTCTGCCATCACAATTTCAGAGTCCATCTTTTATACTCATATGTCATACAAAAATCCCTCCCCTCTTTAGGCAGGCTGTAGTTTTTCACTTTATAATTGCTCTCCTGACCATCAGTTCACACACACACTTTCTTATCATAGCCTACTCCCTGCATTCCTCAGTTATCGCCGTTCTCACAATATTCTGCACCATGTTTCATACTCCTTAAAAAGCCTAACAGTTTCTCTCCTCCCTAAATTGGGAGGCCTCTTTATCTTGGTTTCTCAGTTGTCTGTAGACAGCTCTCCTTGTCCTTTGTTGTCTGATCTAACTCTTACTCACATTGCTAAATAGTAGCTCAATGTCATAATCTTGACTGGTCCTACACTCACACATTCTAACACATTTCACACAGTTTCAGGGTGTAATAATTAGTCATTAATAATTATTCTATCAATCCACCCTTTGACTAAATATTACACACATACTCACAAAATATATGTTGTTATAGAAATGAATCACACACATTGAAGCATATAAGTTGATTTGCATATAAAAACATTAAAAATTGTCTCATTCAATATGGGTTACCCCATGATTAAAAGCATAACATTACTCTTTAGCAATGGTACCTAACCTGTTTACCCACTATCTGTAAACAACAGTCTAAGCCTATAGTGAAGAACATTTGCTTCATCACATCCTGCAACATCGGTTAACTAGTACATCATACTTAAAACAAGACTTTAATACACAAAAGATCATTACAATAACTTTTAAACTAGAGATTTATAGTTCTAGGAAAACATCCAGTCTCAAACTATCTGAATCGTCGTCATCCTCCACCAAGCCTGGTGGGTCATATTCTTCATTCCTTAGGTCGGAGTCCGGGATTGGGCCGTATCTCACCATCTGTTGGGAAACTGCATCCTCCAACGCCTTGCTCACCAACCCTCAGACACAGGGAATAAGACAACATCCACAAAGAACAAGTATACCCATAGAAGCTATAGCTGCACCCAGAATAGTTACAACAATAGTTTTCCATTTACCAAACATTTGATCAAACCAACCGTTTAGTGAGCTATCAATACCAGAGTTCTCGGCCAGTTTGTTCGCCAGCGTGGTGAGTCCCTGAAGAGCTTTGGTCACGGACCCGTCTGGTGCTGTATTGTTGGGGATGAAAGTACAGCACATAGATCCAAACATAACACAAACTCCGCCCCGCTCAGCCAAAAGCATATCTAAAGCTATCCTATTCTGCCATGCCATTAAGCTAGTTGCCGCTGTCTGCTCAGCCAATCCCTTTATTGCATCACGAGTGTGGTTTATAAATCTTTGCTGGTTATAGTAAATATAATTTATCCAATCTACGTTTTTATTAATTGTTGACCACCAGAAAAGACTTGATTCAAACCCAGCTGCGATCTGATTCTTAGTTTTGAATTATTCTGGAACCCCTCGAGGTACTCCTATCCCATCAATATATATCCTTTCATCAAAGGATCCCGGGAGGAGGTCCCGCTTTCTACGTGACAACTCACCATTCTATGTAGGGGAGGCCACAATCTGTTATCACCACACAACCACCAGATGTCAGCACGGGCCTGGATTTGGTTCCTAATATCATCTGGCTGCAACAAAGAGGAGAGATTAGTCATGGTCTCTTTAGTTGTGACATTCTCTGTGTGGGAGCAGGAGCTAAGATGCCCTACCCTGTATCCTATCTTATTAGTTCTAGAAAAACAATAATAATAATAATCCCCTGAGACTTCAGGTCAGTTTCCACCTGTACTACTTCCTTCAGGTCTACAGTTTGCATTATCTTCACCACAGCCCCGGTCTCACTACCTCCCTCAGAAAGGTGTACTCTAAATGGTGCCCCAGTTGAAGTGGATATCTCACTTGTCAGATCCTTAAACTGTGTATGGAGATTGACATATCCCCCCCCCCCCCCCTCCTCTCGGTATGAGCAACTACATGGTCCCAGGATGTACATGGTGACATACATACAGTGGGGAGAACAAGTGTCAAGGGCTGATGTAATGTGGTGTGGGAGTCAGGCGCAGGACACCGAAGCTTAGTCCAACAGTCTTTACTAGTGAAACACTAGGCAAAATACAATAACGGCCTCAACACAAAACAGAGGCGAGCGATTACGCAAACTGTGCGTAAACAACGAAAACTACAAACATAGAGAAACACGCAGCACCAACGGACAGGCGTAACAATAACACACAAACTAACCAACACAAAGCAGGCAACTTATAGGACACATAATCAGACACAAACGGACACAGGTGCAATAGACAGACAAAACCAATCTAACATCGAAACATCTAACGGTGGTAGCTAGTACTCCGGGGACGGCGAACGCCGAAGCCTGCCCGAGCAAGGAGGAGGAGCAGCCTCGGCAGAATCCGTGACAACAAGTATTTGATACACTGCCAATTTTGCAGGTTTTCCTACTTAGAAAGCATGTAGAGGTCTGTAATTTGTATCATAGGTACACTTCAACTGTGAGAGACGGAATCTAAAACAAAAATCCAGAAAATCACATTGTATGATTTTTAAGTAAATAATTTGCGTTTTATTGCATGATATAAATATTTGATCACCTACCAACCAGTAAAAATTCCTGCTCTCACAGACCTGTTAGTTTTTCTTTAAGAAGTCCTCCTGTTCTCCACTCATTACCTGTATTAACTGCACCTGTTTGAACTCGTTACCTGTATAAAAGAAACCTGTCCACACACTCAATCAAACAGACTCCAACCTCTCCACATTGGCCAAGACCAGAGAGCTTTTGGTCTAAACTCCACTCGCCGTGTTTGGAGGAAGAAGAAGGATGAGTACAACCCCAAGAACACCATCCCAACCGTGAAGCATGGAGGTGGAAACATCATTCTTTGGGGATGCTTTTCTGCAAAGGGGACAGGACGACTGCACCGTATTGAGGGGAGGATGGATGGGGCCATGTATCGCGAGATCTTGGTCAACAACCTCCTTCCCCCAGTAAAAGCATTGAAGATGGGTCGTGGCTGGGTCTTCCAGCATGACAACGACCCGAAACACACAGCCAGGGCAACTAAGGAGTGGCTCCATAAGAAGCATCTCAAGGTCCTGGAGTGGCCTAGCCAGTCTCCAGACCTGAACCCAATAGAAAATCTTTGGAGGGAGCTGAAAGTCTGTATTGCCCAGCGACAGCCCCGAAACCTGAAGGATCTGGAGGTCTGTATGGAGGAGTGGGCCAAAATCCCTGCTGCAGTGTGTGCAAACCTGGTCAAGACCTACAGGAAACGTATGATCTCTGTAATTGCAAACAAAGGTTTCTGTACCAAATATTAAGTTCTGCTTTTCTGATGTATCAAATACTTATGTCATGCAATAAAATGCAAATTAATTACTTAAAAATCATACAATGTGATTTTCTGGATTTTTGTTTTAGATTCCGTCTCTCACAGTTGAAGTGTACCTATGATAAACCTCTACATGACAGACCTCTACATGCTTTGTAAGTAGGAAAACCTGCAAAATCGGCAGTGTATCAAATACTTGTTCTCCCCACTGTATATATCTCACATCCTTTATGATACTACCAGCCAGTAGTCCCCAACTCCCGAACTGGTCCACAAAGACCTCGAGGGTGATGTCCTTTCCTTCAGTCACTAGTACTTCCCCTTTCCCTACGTCAACCTGTCTCCTATGCTTATGTAAACTGTGCTCGGGTATTATTTTATCAACTTGTGTTAGGTTAACTACTACTTCTGGCGGATCAGGAGGGTTTGAGTGTGCTAGGAATATGGCCCCCACAATCAGACAGCTACCTATCATCAGGAGACCTGTGAATCCCCACCCTCGCCCTGAGAACATGTCAGACGCCAGAGGCCAACCCCATTGCTTTACCTTCTATTGAACTCACACAGGGCGATCAGACAGGGCAAGGGAATCTTCGTTAAGGAGCCAACCCCCGAGCCCTAGTGGTGATTGGTTCTTTCTCCTAACTCTGTGTTTGTTCGTCAGGTGTAGCTGGGTTTACCTTTTTACAGTGTGTGACATGCACCCAGGTGGATCTTTCCACAATTCTTACAGCGAAGGCCGTCACCAACAGGACCTGATATGGACCTTCCCAACGGGGCTGCTTCCAGTTTTTCTTCTTTAAGGATTGGATCCACACCCAGTCTCCAGGTTATATAGAGTGGGTCACCTTCTCCTTTAGTTCACCTGTGGGGCACAAAACCTCTGACATACAGGTGTGGTTAATAAACTACCTTCTCACGTGTTCTGCTAGGGTGCTCTCAATTTCTATTTCTGCCTGCTCCGGTCCTCCTAACTCTGGCATTCTGTATGGTCTACCAAATCCCTTCTCCAATGGCAATAACCCTTCTTTATCTGGAGTTCTCCTGATTGTAGTTAATACTATCGGTAGACATTGTACCCCATTTCTTCCTGCTCTCCTGTATGTTTTCCTTAACCCCTCTCTAATCATACCGTTTAAAAAAAAAAAAATTGTAATCTTTACTTCGTCTATTTATCTTTAATCCTACCATCTACCATCATCCCTCCTCTTGGCACATGTCACTGCCCATGTGTCAATATTACCACCTACCTAAACAATCACTTAGGTAATATTGGTAATTTATCATCCAATTGCCATCCCTTATTTATTTTTGAGACTGTCCCTTGCTTCTTTATTCTTGATCTCATTACTAAATAAATGATCTAGGTAATAGCTGTTTTGCATTAGATTGTGCCTTCCTCTGATTACTGCAGCTCATTGCATTAATTTAGTTTCAAATACCAACTTGTTGTTTATTAAAGCATAATAAAAATGAAATTTAAATGACAACATTTGATAATACCTCAACTTACTTCTATCCCGTAAAAGTCCTAGAGTATACAATGATTATGTTTAATTGATTACCCTTCAGATCATATCCTCTTTAAATCTCACAATGATTATTGAACCCCTAAATCTGCTCCATGTGATCTCATCTCAAATGATCCATTATCAATTATTTGATCAACACCATAGGAAAATCTGTCTCCCCTTCTATTGTTCCTGTCGCCCCTGTAAATGTCATATTTCATTCATTAGCCAATACAATCACATACTCCGTGTAAGTAAGACATTATATTTTATCCCAGGCATCCCCTTAACATAATGCTATAGGAGACTTCCATCAATCCTGGAAGACACTATATAATACCACGTTTCATTAAGTTCACTACACCTTCTAATATAAACCTATAACCCCTTTCTATTAATTTAATCATCGCAACCTGTTGCATTGATGTTTTTAAAATATAAACCTATTGTTTAATAAATCCACTGTTTGCATTGAACACATCTCTCAGTCTCTCTAGGTATTAACTAATAGTCTCACTGTCTCCCTGTTTACTCTCATGGACTTTGGAGAAGTCGGCATGTCTGTGATAATATTCTCTCAGATTATCATAGAGTTGTGCCAATTTATCTCCATAAGCCCCTCCTTCTGCCCACTCTAGAACCGGCGCATTCTCATCTCCGGGAACCCAGTTTCCTCTCACTGCCGCCCAGTCCTTTCACACTATCTGTCTGACTGCCCTCTCTAGTTCCCCTGTATTCAGCTTAAAGCTGGCAGTCAGCCCTTCCATATCTCTTCTGAACTGGTGTACCCCCGTTTTAGGGTGGGGTATCCCTTCCACTGCTCTCACTCCATCTCTCTTCTACATTTACTAAATCCTGGCATTAGTAAATTCTATCCACACACCACCAAAAACGAATAACATATTTGCATACACATAACTAGAAAGCATGAATGTAATGCCATTCTTGCTTAAACAATGCAATTCAACATTTCTCATCACCCAATTTCTATTACTTTTTTTCAAACAGGAAACCCTGTACAATCTCTATCCTCTATTGCTGACTTTCCATCTAACATTACTTTTCAACATTTCTCAAATCTAATTACCTCTGTTGTCAACAAAAATTATAGCCACCTCTTATGAAACCCCCAATCTGTCATTGTTTAGAATACAGCAGATATAGGTAACTGTCCTTTCTAAGTAGGCTACAAATACCACCAAACACATGCTGTAGTTGACCAGCATATATTGAATTTATCTCCATAGTATTAATATCCAATGTAGTGATTGACGTTCCTTAATGGAAACCCTAAATTGGCTTTGTACAATATTATATTAATTATGTCTCTCCCATGACGTATGTCTACGTTTGGGTGAGCAAGTTAATATATAAGTATTATTCCAATTATTATTTTATGAAGTCTCTAGCCTCTCATTCAACACAAATCCCCATCATCAAATATACTCCCAGCAGAACTGAAAAAAAAAAAAAACAGACTGTGATTTCCAGGACACTGCCCCTTTGTTTCTGGCCTCACTACATCTAAAGTTGTTGGGGCCCCTTTCGTTCCCCGCCAATAGATTAGGTAAGGCTATCAGTGGGTACTGGCCCCCTCCTACTATCTCATCTACTGACTCATACTGACTCCCTCCTGAGCTTAGCTCTGAATCCTCCTGTTCCTCTCTTTTCTGTTTCTTTAGATCATTACCACAATTTACATGCATTTGTTTAATCATGGACTCTAGTTTAATTACTCTCTTTTCTGTTTAATTTAGATCAGTACCACAATTTACATGCATTTGTTTAATCATGGATTCCAGGTAATTACATCAAGTCGCCCAGTAAAGCCATTTGTTTTCAATTAGGTCCATAATACACATTTCGTTTGCCTGTAATTTCCATGTATTTCTCATCCCCAGTAAATTCTGGGACCTCTTGTGAGGATTTGCCTCCCATGGTTGGTACTGTTAAAAATCCCTTAGCCACCTCTATAACAAGTTATTCAAAACAGTTTCACACAACAATTGGAATCACCCCTTCCTGTATAGGTACTAGTCCCCCAGAATTATCTCCTACTCTACGGAGGAATTCATCCCCACAATGTAATCTTGATAATTCCTGACAGTCTCATACAACAGGAATGGGTTCTCCCTCCTCTAGCCACCTCTTCTATATAACAAGTTAGTTAAAACAGTTTCACACCACACCTAGAATCACCCCTTCCTGTATAGGTACTAGTCCCCCAGAATTATCTCCTACTCTACGGAGGAATTTATCCCCACAATGTAATCTTGAAAATTCCTGACAGCTCCATACAACAGGAATGGGTTCTCCCTCTCCTGGTGATCTTAACCGTCTAAATTTACTCAATTATATCCTCTCTTTTCTTTTTGTATTTGTTTAACCCAGATTATTTGTTGACTGTTCTATAATATCTTACAGGTTACATCCCATAGGTGTACTTTTAATAGTTCCTTCTATTTCAACACCGGGTAGTTTCTTTTGGTAATGGCCTATTACCGTGAATCGTTACGGACCCACCAACGTTTCATTTATAATGGCTACGCATTGATCAATTTGCTACTTTTCAATATTTTAGCACGTTCTCAAATCAATTTCACCAAGTAATGAATAAAGACTACTGACCTTATCCTTGCAGCCGAGATTCAATGTAGGTTTGGATTCCGTCACCATCTCTGTCATTAATCAGGTGTCCTCTGGCCTGTCTTAATCCTTAATGTCAAAGGGCAGGACTTTCTATTTACGAATGTATCATTCGCCCGTCGACGGTTTTCAGAGTTACCTGGAATGACAGAGGCAGGTATTGGATTCCGGCTCAGAAGGACCAAGCTGTTATGATAATTATTTAACAAACTATTTCAGTGTCTCTGTGCGTCTCCCAAAATCAAGAAACGGACAGAGTCCCGGTCTGCATAGTCAGAGATGTTTATTCATTGAGAATTCTGCCATCACAATTTCAGAGTCCATCGTTTATACTCATACGTTATACAACAATCCCTCCCCTCTTTAGGCAGGCTGTAGTTTTTCACTTTATAATTGCTCTCCTGACCATCAGTTCACACACACACTTTCTTATCATAGCCTACTCCCTGCATTCCTCAGTTATCGCCGTTCTCACAATATTCTGCACCATGTTTCATACTCTTTAAAAAGCCTAATAGTTTCTCTCCTCCCTAAATTGGGAGGCCTCTTTATCTTGGTTTCTCAGTTGTCAGTAGACAGCTCTCCTTGTCCTTTGTTGTCTGGTCTAACTCTTACTCACATTGCTAAATAGTAGCTCAATGTCATAATCTTTACTGGTCCTACACTCACACATTCTAACACATTTCACACAGTTTCAGGGTGTAATAATTAGTCATTAATAATTAATCTATCAGCGCGTCACTGGTACTTCCTGTTTGAGTTTTTGCTTGCAACCATCACTGCAATTAAATTGTACTTAGAGGTATTAGTAACTTTAGTCCACATAGAAACAACAGCATTAATAACCGTATTTATGATTATAAATTAGAAAGTGATTCACCATTTAGTTCTACAGAACAGTACAGTAATTTAAGTTAAAATCAAATCTAACTCTTATTTCATAAACAAAGTTATGCAACACCCAATTCCCCTGTGTGAAAAAGTAATTGCCCCCTTACACTCAATAGCTGGTTGTGCCACCTTTAGCTGCAATGACTCCAACCAAATGCTTCCTGTAGTTGTTGATCAGTCTCTCAAGTCGCTGTGGAGGAATTTTGGCCCACTCTTCCATGCAGAACTGCTTTAACTCAGTGACGTGTGGGTTTTCAAGCATGAACTGCTCGATTCAAGTCCTGCCACAACATCTCAATTGGGATTAGGTCTGGACTTTGACTAGGCCATTCCAAAACTTCCAATTTGTTGCTTTTTAGCTATTTTCATGTAGACTTGATTGTGTGTTTTGGATCATTGTCTTGCTGCATGACCCAGCTACGCTTCAGCTTCAGCTCACAGACGGATGGTCTGACATTTTCCTGTAGAATTCTCTGATACAGAGCCAAATTCATGGTTCCTTCTATTAAGGCAAGTCGTCCAGGTCCTGAGGCAGCAAAGCATCCCCAAACCATCACACCACCACCACCATGCTTGACCTTTAGTATGATGTTCTTACTGTGAAATACAGAGTTTGGTTTTCGCCAGAGTTTGGTTTTCCAGACCTAATCCCAATTGAGATGTTGTGGCAGGACTTGAAACAAGCAGTTCATGCTTGCAAACCCACACGTCACTGAGTTAAAGCAGTTCTGCATGGAAGAGTGGGCCAAAATTCCTCCACAGCGACGTGAGAGACTGATCAACAACTACAGGAAGCATTTGGTTGGAGTCATTGCAGCTAAAGGAGGCACAACCAGTTATTGAGTGTAAGGGGGCAATTACTTTTTCACACAGGGGAATTGGGTGTTGCAAAACTTTGTTTATGAAATAAATATGTAATTGTTGTGTTATTTGATCACTTATGTTCCCTTTATCTAATATTAGGTTTTGGTTGAAGATCTGATAACATTCAGTATCACAAATATGCAAAAGTAGAGAACATTAGAAAGGGGGCAAATACTTTTTCATATACATTTTAGTCATTTAGCAGACGCTCTTATCCAGAGCGACTTACAGTTAGTGAGTGCATACATTATTTTATTTTTCATACTGGCCCCCCGTGGGAATCGAACCCACAACCCTGGCGTTGGAAACGCCATGCTCTAGCAACTGAGCTACATCCCTGCCGGCCATTCTCTCCCCTACCCTGGACGACGCTGGGCCAATTGTGCGCCGCCCCATGGGTCTCCCGGTCGCGGCCGGCCACGACAGAGCCATAGCACTGTACTTTGTGCATGACACAAGTAATTTTTCCAACAATTGTTTACAGACAGATTATTTCATTTATAATTAACTGTATCACAATTCCAGTGGGTCAGAAGTTTACATACACTAAGTTGACAGTGCCTTTAAACAGCTTGGAAAATTCCAGAAAATGATGTCATGGCTTTAGAAGCTTCTGATAGGCTAATTGACATCATTTGAGTCAATTGGAGATGTACCTGTGGATGTACTTCAAGGCCTACCTTCAAACTCAGTGCCTCTTTGCTTGACATCATGGGAAAATGAGAAGAAATCAGCCAAGACCTCAGAAAAAAAATGGTATACAGTGAGGGAAAAAAGTATTTGATCCCCTGCTGATTTTGTACATTTGCCCACTGACAAAGACATGATCAGTCTATAATTTTAATGGTAGATTTATTTGAACAGTGAGAGACAGAATAACAACAACAAATCCAGAAAACGCATGTAAAAAATGTTAGAAATTGATTTGCATTTTAATGAGGGAAATAAATATTTGACCCCTCTGCAAAACATGGCTTAGTACTTGGTGGCAAAACCCTTGTTGGCAATCACAGAGGTCAGACGTTTCTTGTAGTTGGCCACCAGGTTTACACACATCTCAGGAGGGATATTGTTCCACTCCTCTTTGCAGATCTTCTCCAAGTCATTAATGTTTCAAGGCTCACGTTTGGCAACTCGAACCTTCAGCTCCCTCCACAGATTTTCTATGGGATTAAGGTCTGGAGACTGGCTAGGCCACTCCAGGACCTTAATGTGCTTCTTCTTGAGCCACTCTTTTGTTGCCTTGGCCGTGTGTTTTGGGTAATATTCATGCTGGAATACCCATCCACGACCCATTTTCAATGCCCTGGCTGAGGGAAGGTGGTTCTCACCCAAGATTTGACGGTACATGGCCCTGTCCATCGTCCCTTTGATCCGGTGAAGTTGTCCTGTCCCCTTAGCAGAAAAACACCCCCAAAGCATAATGTTACACCTCCATGTTTGACGGTGGGGATGGTGTTCTTGGGGTCATAGGCAGCATTCCTCCTCCTCCAAACACGGCGAGTTGAGTTGCCAAAGAGCTCGATTTTGGTCTCATCTGACCACAACACTTTCACACAGTTCTCCTCTGAATCATTCAGATGTTCATTGGCAAACTTCAGACGGCCCTGTAGATGTGCTTTCTTAAGCAGGGAGACCTTGCGGGCGCTGCAGGATTTCAGTCCTTCACGGTGTAGTGTGTTACCAATTGTTTTCTTGGTGACTATGGTCCCAGCTGCCTTGAGATCATTGACAAGATCCTCCCGTGTAGTTCTGGGCTGATTCCTCACCGTTCTCATGATCATTGCAACTCCACGAGGTGAGATCTTGCATGGAGCCCCAGGCCGAGGGAGATTGACAGCTCTTTCTTCCTTTTGCGAATAATCGCACCAACTGTTGTCACCTTCTCACCAAGCTGCTTGGCGATGGTCTTGTAGCCCATTCCAGCCTTGTGTAGGTCTACAATCTTGTCCCTGACTTCCTTGGAGAGCTCTTTGGTCTTGGCCATGGTGGAGAGTTTGGAATCTGATTGATTGATTGCTTCTGTGGACAGGTGTCTTTTATACAGGTAACAAGCTGAGATTAGGAGCACTCCCTTTAAGAGTGTGCTCCTAATCTCAGCTCGTTACCTGTATAAAAGACACCTGGGAGCCAGAAATCTTTCTGATTGAGAGGGGGTCAAATACTTATTTCCCTCATTAAAATGCAAATCAATTTATAACATTTTTGACATGCGTTTTTCTGGATTTTTTTTGTTGTTATTCTGTCTCTCACTGTTCAAATAAACCTACCATTAAAATTATAGACTGATCATTTCTTTGTCAGTGGGAAAACATACAAAATCAGCAGTGGATCAAATACTTTATCCCTCACTGTACCTCCACAAGTCAGGTTCAACCTTGGGAGCAATTTCCAAACGCCTGAAAGTACCACATTCATCTGTACAAACAGTAGTAGGCAAGTATAAACACCATGGGACCACGCAGCCGTCATACCGCTCAGGAAGGAGACGCGTTCTGTCTCCTAGACAAAGATCTTAATTTTTGGAGAAATGTCCTCTGGTCTGATGAAACAAAAATAGAACTGTTTGGCCATAATAACCATCGTTATGTTTGGAGGAAAAAGGGTGTACCTTGCAAGCCGAAGAACACCATCCCAACCGTGAAGCACGGGGGTGGCACCATCATGCTGTGGGGGTGATTTGCTGCAGGAGAGACTGGTGCACTTCACAAAATAGATGGCATCATGAGGAAGGAAAATTATGTGGATATATTGAAGCAACATCTCAAGACATCAGTCAGGAATTTAAAGCTTGGTCGCAAATGGGTCTTCCACATGGACAATGACCCCAAGCAGACTTCCAAAGTTGTGGCAAAATGGCTTAAGGACAACAAAGTTAAGGTATTGGAGTGTCCATCACAAAGCCCTGACCTCAATCCTATAGAAAATGTGTGGGCAGAACTGAAAAAGCGTGTGCGAGCAAGGAGGCCTACAAACCTGACTCAGTTACACCAGCTCTGTCGGGTGGAATGGGCCAAAATTCACCCAGCTTATTGTGGGAAGCTTGTGGAAGGCTACCCAAAACATTTGACCCAAGTTAAACAATTTAAAGGCAATGCTACCAAATACTAATTGAGTGTATGTAAACTTCTGACCCACTGGGAATGTGATGAAATAAATAAAAACTGAAATAAATAATTCTCTCTACTATTATTCTGACATTTTATCATACTTAAAAAATATATATATATTTTTTTAAATAAAGTGGTGATCCTAACTGACCTAAGACAGGGAATATTTACTAGGATTAAATGTCAGGAATTGTGAAAAACTGAGTTTAAATGTTTTTGGCTAAGGTGTATGTAAACTTCTGACTTCAACTGTAAATGTCAATATAGTAAACCTAATTTATAATAGTTATTAAAAACAAAATGTCAGTCTGGTAAACATAATGCATAATAGTTATTAAAAACGAAATGTCACAATCTGGTAAAATAATGTATAATAGTTATTAAAAACTAAATGTCAGTCTGGTAAACATAATGTATAATAGTTATTAAAAACTAAATGTCACAGTCTGGTAAACATAATGTATAATAGTTATTAAAAAACTAAATGTCACAGTCTGGTAAACATAATGTATAATAGTTATTAAAAACTAAATGTCACAGTCTGGTAAGCATACTGTATAATAGTTATTAAAAACTAAATGTCACAGTCTGGTAAACATAATGTATAATAGTTATTAAAAACTAAATGTCAGTCTGATAAACATAATGTATATAGTTATTAAAAAACGAAATGTTATTCTGGTAAACATATTGTATAATAGTTATTAAAAACTAAATGTCACAGTCTGGTAAATGTAATGTATAATAGTTATTAAAAACTAAATGTCAGTCTAGTAAACATAATCTGTCATAATAAATCAACAGGAAATAAGTGTAATAATCACTTTTCTGCATATGTTTCTGTTTTTCGATGCCAAACCCACCACTGGTATGCACGGCCAAAGAGCTCTATGTTCATGTCATCTGACCAGACCACTGTGTCTGTGGTAACTGAGAGAGAGAGAGAGAGACGGGGCTAGATCTATGCATGTTTTCCAGGCCTCATTGACTGAGAGATAGATAGAAAGAAAAAGATAGAGAGACAGACAGAAAGAGAACGAGACAGACAGAGAGACAGAGAGAAATAAGGAGAGAGAGGGGGAGTGAGAGAGAGAGAGGTTAAGGGTAAGGAAGAGACAGAGACACAGAGACAAAAGGATCCACTGGGCACAGATGCCAATTCAACATCTATTCCACGTTGGTTCAACGTAATTTAATTTAAATGTTGTGGAAACAACGTTGATTCAACCAGTGTGTGCCCAGTAGGGAGAGAGGAAGGGAGAGGGAAAGAGACAGAAAGAGAGAGAAAGAGAGAGAGAGAGGGTTATGGCCATGCATGTTGCTCTCTCTGTGGCTTGTGTCACTGAGTCACTAATCAGACGGTGGCTCTGTGACAGGTAGTTTCCCTTTGATGTAGTGTGTTCAGGTGTTTGAAAGCGCTGCTTCTGTCCAGGCAATCAGTTGCAGCCTCCCTCATAGTAATTCAGCTGCCGGGTCGTAAACCAGACGACCATTGCGGCTCTGGCGGGATCAGACGGGCTCAGACATTCAGGTTCCCTACTTACACTGATATTATGGCTTTATTGTGGAGGGATATGCACTTGAATAAAGATGGGTGAATGGTTGTCATTTCACTGATGCCTAGCTGTGGATGTGTGGAAAGGCATCACGTCTCAGGTTTAATGTGTATTTTTTTGCCATTATTTTGAGTGATACATGTAGGAACATTACCTACTTTGGTGGCTGTGAAATACACTGCAATACACCAGTTTGCAATACACCAGGCAATACACCAGTCAACACACCAGTCAATACACCAGTCTGCAATACACCAGTTTGCAATACACCAGTCAATACACCAGTTAATACACCAGTCTGCAATACACCAGTCAATACACCAATCAATACACCAGTCAATACACCAGTCTGCAATACAACAATCAATATACCAGTCAAACAACCAGTCAATACATCAGTCTGCAATAGACCAGTCTGCAATACACCAGTCAATACACCAGTCTGCAATACACCAGTCAACACACCAGTTTACACACAAGTCTACAATACACCAGTCAAAACAACAGTCTGCAATACACCCGTCAATACACCAGTCAATACACCAGTCAATACACCAGTCAACACACCAGTCAATACACCAGTCTGCAATACACCAGTTTGCAATACACCAGTCAATACACCAGTTAATACACCAGTCTGCAATACACCAGTCAATACACCAGTCAATACACCAGTCAATACACCAGTCTGCAATACAACAATCAATATACCAGTCAAACAACCAGTCAATACATCAGTCTGCAATAGACCAGTCTGCAATACACCAGTCAATACACCAGTCTGCAATACACCAGTCAACACACCAGTTAACACACAAGTCTACAATACACCAGTCAAAACAACAGTCTACATTACAACAGTCATTACACCAGTCAATACACCAGTCAAAACACCAGTCGGAAATATACCAGTCAATAGACCAGTCTGCGATACACCAGTCTGCAAAACATCAGCCTGCAATACACCAGTCAATACCCCAGTCAATACACCAGTCAATGCACCAGTAAAAACATCAGCCTGCAATACACCAGTCTGCAATACACCAGTCTACACTTCACCAGTCAATACACCAGTCAATACACCAGTCAATACACTAGTCTGCAATACACCAGCCAACACACTAGTCAATACACCAGTCAATACACCTGTCTGCAATACACCAGGCAAGACACCAGTCAAAACACCAGTCAATACACCAGTCTGAAATACACCAATCTGCAATACACCAGTCAATACACCAGTCTGCAATACACCAGTCAATACACCAGTCAATACACCAGTCTGCAATACACCAGTCTCCAATTCACCAGTCTGCAATACACTCGTCTACACTACACCAGTCAATACGCCAGTCTGCAATACACCAGTCTGCAATACACCAGTCTAACCCACAACTGTCAATACAACAGTCAATACACCATTCACAGTTGGCAATACACCAATCAATACACCAGTCAAAACACCAGTCTGCAATACACCAGTCTCCAATTCACCAGTCTGCAATACACTCGTCTACACTACACCAGTCAATACACCAGTCTGCAATACACCAGTCTGCAATACACCAGTCTAACCCACAACTGTCAATACAACAGTCAATACACCATTCAATACACCAGTTGGCAATACACCAGTCAAAACACCAGTCTGCAATACACCAGTCAATACACCAGCCAATACACCAGCCAATACACCAGTTAACACACCAGTCAATACACCAGTCAAAAAACACATCTGAAATACACCAGTCTGCAATACACCAGTCTGCTATACACCAGTCAAAACAGCAGTCTGTAATACACTTGTCTGCAATACACCAGTCTGAAATACACCAGTCAATACACCAGTCAAAGCACCAGTCTGCAATACACCAGTCAATACACCAGTAAAAATACCAGTCTGCGATACACCAGTCTGCAATACACCAGTCTACTCTACACCAGTCAATACACTAGTCAATACACCAGTCTGCAATACACCAGTCTACACTACAGCAGTCAATACACCAGTCAATACCCCTGTCAATACACCAGTCTGCAATGCACCAGTCTACAATACACCAGTCAATACACCAGTCAACACACTAGTCTACCATATACCAGTCACGACACCAGTCTACATTACACCTGTCAATACACCAGTCAATACACCAGTCAATACACCAGTCTGCAATTCAATAATCAATACACCAGTCTGAAATACACCAGTCAACACACCAGTCTGCAATACACCAGTCTGTAATACACCAATGAATACACCAGTCAGCAATACACCAGTCAAAACACCAGTCTGCAATACACCAGTGAATACATAAGTCAAAACACCAGTCTGCAATACACAAGTCGATACCCCAGTCAATACACCAGTCAACACATCAGTCAAAACAGCAGCCTGCAATACACCAGTCTGCAATACACCAGTCTACACTTCACCAGTCAATACACCAGTCAGCAATACACCAGTCAATACACCTGTCAAAACACCAGTCTGCAATACACTAGTCAATACACCAGTCAATACACCAGTCAATGCACCTGTCAAAACACCAGTCAACACACCAGTTAATACACCAGTCAATACACCAGTCAATACACCAGTCTTCAATACACCAGTCAAAACACCAGTCAATACACCAGTCAACACTCTAGTCAACACACCAGTCTGCAATTCACCAGTCTACAATACACCAGTCAACACACCAGCACACCAGTCAACACATCAGTCAACCAATACACCAGTCTGCAATACACCATTCAAAACACGGGGCCTCCCTCACTTACGTTTCACTGAAACACTCAAATATAACTCTCCCAACATCCACTTTAGAAATTATAATTGTTGTAAACTACAGCGGTTCAATGTTTTCTAGGAATAGACTAACTGAGTTTATTCAGCTAGCTAACTTGGTACAGTATTCTTCCGTGAAAACCGTCCAGGGCACCGAATCCTATGACGCCATAGCCAACTAGCATGCCAGCCTCCAATAACACGGTTTAGCACCAATACTCGGTTACAACAAACCACCAGTGTTTTAACACGCCAAGCAGATCATTCGTGTCCGTGTCTAACGTTGTGTAAAGTTTTGGGTTAGTTATGACAGTTTGAGTGAGTCCGTCGTCAACTTATTCAGCCAGTTAGTTAGCTAGAATAGTTAGCATACTAGCTAGCCATTGCTCTCTGCCAACAAAAAAAACTCTCCTCCCACGGCACGAACACACAGAGAGAGCCAAGCTAACGTTAACTAGTCACCCATGTCCCGAATTCCCTTGAACGACTCTGGTTACCAGTATGTAAAAACAAAACACAAATGTAGGTTATAACTTACCCTTAGTAGCTACTGTTAGCCAGTTAAGTGCAAAGCTAGCCACTGAATCGATTCAGCCAGTTCGCGTCTGTTCGCTAGGTTGTTCCAGATATTGTTTAGTTAGCTATCCAGGTAGGGAAAAGCTAGCTACATTTCGAGTACAGTAGCTACTAACTACCTAACGTTAACGCTTCAGATAATGAGGTTAGAAAAACATCTGAATGGTAGGCAGCTAGCTGGCATAATTACAGGTACTCTTAAGCGTGAAATAACATTGGAAACAACTATCCACAGTTGCTAATAGTTACCAGTAGCTACCCGCTAGCTAGTCAAGGTAGTGGGTTAGCTAGCCTCGTGCTTCACCGGGCTCAGCCGAATACAATACTTACCTACAATAATTACCTACAATAACCTACGATAACTACCTAGATAAACTACCTACAATACCTAACTACAATCAAAATACATGGTTTAAGCTTTACTCGACACCATATAAGCCAAGCTTACCTCCCGCCAGAGAGAGACACAACCTCACCCGACGACTCTTTACTTCATCTATCCCTCTCTCTCCTCTCTGTATCTGTCTGTTCTGCTCTGTCAGTAATTAGTCCCCCAGTGGATCCAAACCACCCTGTGGATCTGGTTTAAAGAGTAAACAGCATGTTATGACTAATTGAAAATATCTCTTTCAAATGGAGCCCTTTTCTGAGGGAGGATAATGACAGAGGGTTGTCTGGTGACACACAGTGGCTGTTATTGTCTGACTGCGTCATGAATAGCACCCTATTCCCTACATAGTGCACTACTTTTGAACAGGACCAATAGGGATTAGGGTGCCATTTGGGATGCGATCCTCTGCCCTCTGTTTACTAAGGCAGACCAGAAACATACATATCTAATTAGGAATATGTCACAATACTGCCATGTAGTTAAATACCACCTGATGAGACCATGTAACCACAGTAGTTAAATACCACATGAGGTGAAACATATTCTAATAAGGCCATGTTGCCAGAACAGTTGTATCCTTATTAGAAAGACTATGGCCACGTCTTTCTAGTCGATCCACAGAAATGTCAATACCAGTCTCTAGTGTTACTACAATACCAGTCTCTACTGTTACGACAATAATAGTCTCTATAGTGTTACTACAATACCAGTCTCTATAGTGTTACTACAATACCAGTCTCTATAGTTTTACTACAATACCAGTCTCTACTGTTACTACAATACTAGTCTCTATAGTGTTACTACAATACCAGTCTCTATAGTGTTACTACAATACCAGTCTCTACTGTTACTACAATACTAGTCTCTATAGTGTTACTACAATACCAGTCTCTATAGTGTTACTACAATACCAGTCTCTATAGTTTTACTACAATACCAGTCTCTATAGTGTTACTACAATACTAGTCTCTATAGTGTTACTACAATACCAGTCTCTAGTGTTACTACAATACCAGTCTCTATAGTGTTACTACAATACCAGTCTCAATAGTGTTACTACAATACCAGTCTCTATAGTGTTACTACAATAACAGTCTCTATAGTGTTACTACAATACCAGTCTCTATAGTGTTACTACAATACTAGTCTCTATAGTGTTACTACAATACCAGTCTCTAGTGTTACTACAATACCAGTCTCTATAGTGTTACTACAATACCAGTCTCAATAGTGTTACTACAATACCAGTCTCTATAGTGTTACTACAATAACAGTCTCTATAGTGTTACTACAATACCAGTCTCTATAGTGTTACTACAATACCAGTATCTATATTGTTACTACAATACCAGTCTCTATAGTGTTACTACAATACTGTCACGCCCTGGCTCTGGGGACTCTTAAATGTTGAGCCAGGGTGTGGAGTTTCTATGTTGTATTTTCTATGTTGTGTTTTCTAGATCGTGTGGATCTATGTTGGCCAGGGTGGTTCCCAATCAGAGGCAGCTGTAACTCGTTGTCTCTGATTGGGGACCATACTTAGGCAGCCTGTTTGGCACTAGTCGGTGTGATATCTTGTTCCGTTAAGGTTTGTTTTGTGTAACCTAAGACTTCACGTTTCGTTTGTTTGTTGTTTTTGTCGTGAGTTAAGTACGTAAATAAAATGTACGCTTATCACGCTGCGCCTTGGTCTGTATCTTCCGTAAACGATCGTGACAAATACCAGTCTCTATAGTATTACTACAATACCAGTCTATATAGTGTTACTACAATACCAGTCTATATAGTGTTACTACAATACCAGTCTCTATAGTTTTATTACAATACCAGTCTGTATAGTGTTACTACAATACCAGTCTCTATATTGTTACTACAATAGCAGTCTCTATATTGTTACTACAATACCAGTCTCTAGCGTTACTACAATACCAGTCTCTATAGTGTTACTACAATACCAGTCTCTATATTGTTACTACAATACCAGTCTCTAGTGTTACTACAATACCAGTCTCTATAGTGTTACTACAATACCAGTCTCTATAGTGTTACTACAATACCAGTCTCTATATTGTTACTACAATACCAGTCTCTATAGTGTTACTACAATACCATTCTCTAGTGTTACTACCATACAAGTCTCTATAGTATTACTACAATACCAGTCTCTGTAGTGTTACTACAATACCAGACTCTATAGTGTTAATACAATACCAGTCACTAGTGTTACTACAATACCAGTCTCTAGTGTTACTACAATACCAGTCTCTATTGTGTTACTACAATACCAGTCTCTATAGTGTTATTACAATACCAGTCTCTATAGTGTTACTACAATACCAGTCTCTATAGTGTTACTACAATACCAGTCTCTATAGTGTTACTACAATACCAGTCTCTATAGTTTTACTACAATAGCAGTCTCTATAGTGTTACTACAATACCAGTCTCTATAGTGTTACTACAATACCAGTCTCTATAGTGTTATTACAATACCAGTCTCTATAGTGTTACTACAATACCAGTCTCTAGTGTTACTACAATACCAGTCTCTATAGTGTTACTACAATACCAGTCTCTATAGTGTTACTACAATACCAGTCTCTAGTGTTACTACAATACCATTCTCTATAGTGTTACTACAATACCAGTCTCTATAGTGTTAAAACAATACCAGTCTCTATAGTGTTAGTACAATACCAGTCTATATAGTTTTATTACAATACCAGTCTGTATAGTGTTACTACAATACCAGTCTCTATAGTTTTATTACAATACCAGTCTGTATAGTGTTACTACAATACCAGTCTCTATATTGTTACTACAATACCAGTCTCTATATTGTTACTACAATACCAGTCTCTATATTGTTACTACAATACCAGTCTCTAGCGTTACTACAATACCAGTCTCTATAGTGTTACTACAATACCAGTCTCTATAGTGTTACTACAATACCAGTCTCTATATTGTTACTACAATACCAGTCTCTAGTGTTACTACAATACCAATCTCTATAGTGTTACTACAATACCAGTCTATATAGTGTTGCTACAATACCAGTCTCTATATTGTTACTACAATACCAGTCTCTGTAGTGTTACTACAATACCAGTCTCTAGTGTTACTACCATACAAGTCTCTATAGTATTACTACAATACCAGTCTCTATAGTGTTACTACAATACCAGTCTCTATAGTGTTAATACAATACCAGTCACTAGTGTTACTACAATACCAGTCTCTAGTGTTACTACAATACCAGTCTCGATTGTGTTACTACAATACCAGTCTCTATAGTGTTACTACAATACCAGTCTCTATAGTGTTACTACAATACCAGTCTCTATAGTGTTACTACAATACCAGTCTCTATAGTGTTACTACAATACCAGTCTCTATAGTGTTACTACAATACCAGTCTCTATAGTGTTACTACAATACCAGTCTCTAGTGTTATTACAATACCAGTCTCTAGTGTTACTACAATACCAGTCTCTAGTGTTACTACAATACCAGTCTCTATTGTGTTACTACAATACCAGTCTCTATAGTGTTACTACAATACCAGTCTCTATAGTGTTACTACAATAGCAGTCTCTATAGTGTTACTACAATACCAGTCTCTATAGTGTTACTACAATACCAGTCTCACTTTAGTGTTACTACAATACCAGTCTCTATAGTGTTATTACAATACCAGTCTCTATAGTGTTACTACAATACCAGTCTCTAGTGTTACTACAATACCATTCTCTATAGTGTTACTACACTACCAGTCTGTATAGTGTTACTACAATACCAGTCTCTAGTGTTACTACAATACCAGTCTCTATTGTGTTACTACAATACCAGTCTCTATAGTGTTACAACAATACCAGTCTCTATAGTGTTAGTACAATACCAGTCTCTATAGTGTTACTACAATACCAGTCTCCAGTGTTATTACAATACCAGTCTCTATAGTGTTACTACAATACCAGTCGCTATAGTGTTACTACAATACGAGTCTATATAGTGTTACTACAATACCAGTCTCTATAGTGTTACTACAATACCAGTCTCTATAGTGTTACTACAATACCAGTCTCTATAGTGTTACTACAATACCAGTCTCTATAGTGTTACTACAATACCAGTCTCTATAGTGTTACTACAATATCAGTCTCTATATTGTTACTACAATACCAGTCTCAATAGTGTTTCTACAATACCAGTCTCTAGTGTTATTACAATACCAGTCTCTATAGTGTTACTACAATACCAGTCGCTATAGTGTTACTACAATACCAGTCTCTATAGTGTTACTACAATACCAGTCTCTATAGTGTTACTACAATACCAGTCTCTATAGTGTTACTACAATACCAGTCTCTACAGTGTTACTACAATACCAGTCTCTATAGTGATCCTACAATACCAGTCTATACAGTGTTACTACAATACCAGTCTCTATAGTGTTACTACAATACCAATATCTAGTGTTACTACAGTACCAGTCTCTATAGTGTTACTACAATACCAGTCTTTATAGTGTTACTACAATACCAGTCTCTATAGTGTTACTACAATACCAATATCTAGTGCTACTACATTGCCAGTCTCTAAAGTGTTACTATAATACCAGTCTTTATAGTGTTACTACAATAAATGTCTCTATAGTGTTACTACAATACCAGTCTCTATAGTGTTACTACAATACCAGTCTCTATAGTGTTACTACAATACCAGTCTCTACAGTGTTACTACAATACCAGTCTCTATAGTGATCCTACAATACCAGTCTATACAGTGTTACTACAATACCAGTCTCTATAGTGTTACTACAATACCAATATCTAGTGTTACTACAGTACCAGTCTCTATAGTGTTACTACAATACCAGTCTTTATAGTGTTACTACAATACCAGTCTCTATAGTTTTATTACAATACCAGTCTGTATAGTGTTACTACAATACCAGTCTCTATATTGTTACTACAATACCAGTCTCTATATTGTTACTACAATACCAGTCTCTATATTGTTACTACAATACCAGTCTCTAGCGTTACTACAATACCAGTCTCTATAGTGTTACTACAATACCAGTCTCTATAGTGTTACTACAATACCAGTCTCTATATTGTTACTACAATACCAGTCTCTAGTGTTACTACAATACCAGTCTCTATAGTGTTACTACAATACCAGTCTCTATAGTGTTACTACAATACCAGTCTCTATATTGTTACTACAATACCAGTCTCTGTAGTGTTACTACAATACCAGTCTCTAGTGTTACTACCATACAAGTCTCTATAGTATTACTACAATACCAGTCTCTATAGTGTTACTACAATACCAGTCTCTATAGTGTTAATACAATACCAGTCACTAGTGTTACTACAATACCAGTCTCTAGTGTTACTACAATACCAGTCTCGATTGTGTTACTACAATACCAATCTCTATAGTGTTACTACAATACCAGTCTCTATAGTGTTACTACAATACCAGTCTCTATAGTGTTACTACAATACCAGTCTCTATAGTGTTACTACAATACCAGTCTCTATAGTGTTACTACAATACCAGTCTCTATAGTGTTACTACAATACCAGTCTCTACAGTGTTACTACAATACCAGTCTCTATAGTGATCCTACAATACCATTCTATACAGTGTTACTACAATACCAGTCTCTATAGTGTTACTACAATACCAATATCTAGTGTTACTACAGTACCAGTCTCTATAGTGTTACTACAATACCAGTCTTTATAGTGTTACTACAATACCAGTCTCTATAGTTTTATTACAATACCAGTCTGTATAGTGTTACTACAATACCAGTCTCTATATTGTTACTACAATACCAGTCTCTATATTGTTACTACAATACCAGTCTCTATATTGTTACTACAATACCAGTCTCTAGCGTTACTACAATACCAGTCTCTATAGTGTTACTACAATACCAGTCTCTATAGTGTTACTACAATACCAGTCTCTATATTGTTACTACAATACCAGTCTCTAGTGTTACTACAATACCAGTCTCTATAGTGTTACTACAATACCAGTCTCTATAGTGTTACTACAATACCAGTCTCTATATTGTTACTACAATACCAGTCTCTGTAGTGTTACTACAATACCAGTCTCTAGTGTTACTACCATACAAGTCTCTATAGTATTACTACAATACCAGTCTCTATAGTGTTACTACAATACCAGTCTCTATAGTGTTAATACAATACCAGTCACTAGTGTTACTACAATACCAGTCTCTAGTGTTACTACAATACCAGTCTCGATTGTGTTACTACAATACCAGTCTCTATAGTGTTACTACAATACCAGTCTCTATAGTGTTACTACAATACCAGTCTCTATAGTGTTACTACAATACCAGTCTCTATAGTGTTACTACAATACCAGTCTCTATAGTGTTACTACAATACCAGTCTCTATAGTGTTAATACAATACCAGTCACTAGTGTTACTACAATACCAGTCTCTAGTGTTACTACAATACCAGTCTCGATTGTGTTACTACAATACCAGTCTCTATAGTGTTACTACAATACCAGTCTCTATAGTGTTACTACAATACCAGTCTCTATTGTGTTACTACAATAAATGTCTCTATAGTGTTACTACAATACCAGTCTCTATAGTGTTACTACAATACCAGTCTCTATAGTGTTACTACAATACCAGTCTCTACAGTGTTACTACAATACCAGTCTCTATAGTGATCCTACAATACCAGTCTATACAGTGTTACTACAATACCAGTCTCTATAGTGTTACTACAATACCAATATCTAGTGTTACTACAGTACCAGTCTCTATAGTGTTACTACAATACCAGTCTTTATAGTGTTACTACAATACCAGTCTCTATAGTTTTATTACAATACCAGTCTGTATAGTGTTACTACAATACCAGTCTCTATATTGTTACTACAATACCAGTCTCTATATTGTTACTACAATACCAGTCTCTATATTGTTACTACAATACCAGTCTCTAGCGTTACTACAATACCAGTCTCTATAGTGTTACTACAATACCAGTCTCTATAGTGTTACTACAATACCAGTCTCTATATTGTTACTACAATACCAGTCTCTAGTGTTACTACAATACCAGTCTCTATATTGTTACTACAATACCAGTCTCTATAGTGTTACTACAATACCAGTCTCTATATTGTTACTACAATACCAGTCTCTGTAGTGTTACTACAATACCAGTCTCTAGTGTTACTACCATACAAGTCTCTATAGTATTACTACAATACCAGTCTCTATAGTGTTACTACAATACCAGTCTCTATAGTGTTAATACAATACCAGTCACTAGTGTTACTACAATACCAGTCTCTAGTGTTACTACAATACCAGTCTCGATTGTGTTACTACAATACCAGTCTCTATAGTGTTACTACAATACCAGTCTCTATAGTGTTACTACAATACCAGTCTCTATAGTGTTACTACAATACCAGTCTCTATAGTGTTACTACAATACCAGTCTCTATAGTGTTACTACAATACCAGTCTCTATAGTGTTACTACAATACCAGTCTCTAGTGTTATTACAATACCAGTCTCTAGTGTTACTACAATACCAGTCTCTAGTGTTACTACAATACCAGTCTCTATTGTGTTACTACAATACCAGTCTCTATAGTGTTACTACAATACCAGTCTCTATAGTGTTACTACAATAGCAGTCTCTATAGTGTTACTACAATACCAGTCTCTATAGTGTTACTACAATACCAGTCTCACTTTAGTGTTACTACAATACCAGTCTCTATAGTGTTATTACAATACCAGTCTCTATAGTGTTATTACAATACCAGTCTCTATAGTGTTACTACAATACCAGTCTCTAGTGTTACTACAATACCATTCTCTATAGTGTTACTACACTACCAGTCTGTATAGTGTTACTACAATACCAGTCTCTAGTGTTACTACAATACCAGTCTCTATTGTGTTACTACAATACCAGTCTCTATAGTGTTACAACAATACCAGTCTCTATAGTGTTAGTACAATACCAGTCTCTAGTGTTACTACAATACCATTCTCTATAGTGTTACTACACTACCAGTCTGTATAGTGTTACTACAATACCAGTCCCTAGTGTTACAACAATACCAGTCTCTATAGTGTTAGTACAATACCAGTCTCTATAGTGTTACAACAATACCAGTCTCTATAGTGTTAGTACAATACCAGTCTCTATAGTGTTACTACAATACCAGTCGCTATAGTGTTACTACAATACGAGTCTATATAGTGTTACTACAATACCAGTCTCTATAGTGTTACTACAATACCAGTCTCTATAGTGTTACCACAATACCAGTCTCTATAGTGTTACTACAATACCAGTCTCTATAGTGTTACTACAATACCAGTCTCTATAGTGTTACTACAATACCAGTCTCTATAGTGTTACTACAATATCAGTCTCTATAGTGTTACTACAATACCAGTCTCAATAGTGTTTCTACAATACCAGTCTCTAGTGTTATTACAATACCAGTCTCTATAGTGTTATCACAATACCAGTCGCTATAGTGTTACTACAATACCAGTCTCTATAGTGTTACTACAATACCAGTCTCTATAGTGTTACTACAATACCAGTCTCTATAGTGTTACTACAATACCAGTCTCTACAGTGTTACTACAATACCAGTCTCTATAGTGATCTTACAATACCAGTCTATACAGTGTTACTACAATACCAGTCTCTATAGTGTTACTACAATACCAATATCTAGTGTTACTACAGTACCAGTCTCTATAGTGTTACTACAATACCAATCTTTATAGTGTTACTACAATACCAGTCTCTATAGTGTTACTACAATACCAATATCTAGTGCTACTACAATGCCAGTCTCTATAGTGTTACTATAATACCAGTCTTTATAGTGTTACTACAATAAATGTCTCTATAGTGTTACTACAATACCAGTCTCTAGTGTTACTACAATACCAGTCTCTATATTGTTACTACAATACCAGTCTCTAGTGTTATTACACTACCAGTCTCTATAGTGTTACTACAATACCAGTCTCTATAGTGTTACTACAATACCAGTCTCTATAGTGTAACTACAATACCAGTCTCTATAGTGTTCCTACAATACCAGTATCTAGTGTTACTACAATACCAGTCTCTATAGTGTTACTACAATACCAGTCTCTATAGTGTTACTACAATACCAGTCTCTATAGTGTTACTACAATACCAATCTCTAGTGTTATTACAATACCAGTCTGTATAGTGTTACTACAATACTAGTATCTACTATTATTACAATACCAGTCTCTATAGTGTTACTACAATACCAGTATCTATAGTGTTACTATAATACCAGTCTCTAGTGTTATTACAATACAAGTCAGTATAGTGTTACTACAATACTAGTATCTACTGTTATTACAATACCAGTATCTATAGTGTTACTACAATACCAGTATCTATAGTGTTACTACAATACCAGTCTCTAGTGTTACTACAGTACCAGTCTCTAAAGTGTTACTACAATACCAATATCTAGTGTTACTACAGTACCAGTCTCTATAGTGTTACTACAATACCAGTCTTTATAGTGTTACTACAATACCAGTCTCTATAGTGTTACTACAATACCAATATCTATATTGTTACTACTATACCAGTCTCTAGTGTTACTACAATACCAGTCTCTATATTGTTACTACAATACCAGTCTCTATAGTTTTACTACAATACCAGTCTCTAGTTTTACTAAAATACCAGTCTATATAGTATTACTACAATACCAGTCTCTAGTGTTACTACAATACCATTCTCTATAATGTTACTACAATACCAGTATCTATAGTGTTACTACAATACCAGTCTCTATAGTGTTACTACAATACCAGTCTCTATAGTGTTACTACAATACCAGTCTCTACAGTGTTACTACAATACCAGTCTCTATAGTGTTACTACAAAACCAGTCTCTATAGTGTTACTACAATACCAGTCTATACAGTGTTACTACAATACCAGTCTCTATAGTGTTACTACAATACCAATATCTAGTGTTACTACAGTACCAGTCTCTATAGTGTTACTACAATACCAGTCTTTATAGTGTTACTACAATACCAGTCTCTATAGTGTTACTACAATACCAATATCTAGTGTTACTACAATGCCAGTCTCTATAGTGTTACTATAATACCAGTCTTTATAGTGTTACTACAATAAATGTCTCTATAGTGTTACTACAATACCAGTCTCTAGTGTTACTACAATACCAGTCTCTATATTGTTACTACAATACATGTCTCTAGTGTTATTACAATACCAGTCTCTATAGTGTTACTACAATACCAGTCTCTATAGTGTTACTACAATACCAGTCTCTATAGTGTAACTACAATACCAGTCTCTATAGTGTTACTACAATACCAGTATCTAGTGTTACTACAATACCAGTCTCTATAGTGTTACTACAATACCAGTCTCTATAGTGTTACTACAATACCAGTCTCTATAGTGTTACTACAATACCAGTCTCTATATTGTTACTACAATACCAGTCTCTATAGTGTTACTACAATACCAGTCTCTAGTTTTACTAAAATAACAGTCTCTATAATATTACTACAATACCAGTCTCTAGTGTTACTACAATACCAGTCTCTATAATGTTACTACAATACCAGTATCTATAGTGTTACTACAATACCAGTCTCTATAGTGTTACTACAATACCAGTCTCTATATTGTTACTACTATACCAGTCTCTAGTGTTACTACAATACCAGTCTCTATAGTGTTACTACAATACCAGTCTCTATATTGTTACTACAATACCAGTCTCTATAGTGTTACTACAATACCAGTCTCTAGTTTTACTAAAATACCAGTCTCTATAGTATTACTACAATACCAGTCTTTATAGTGTTACTACAATAAATGTCTCAATAGTGTTACTACAATACCAGTCTCTAGTGTTACTACAATACCAGTCTCTATATTGTTACTACAATACCAGTCTCTAGTGTTATTACAATACCAGTCTCTATAGTGTTACTACAATACCAGTCTCTATAGTGTTACTACAATACCAGTCTCTATAGTGTAACTACAATACCAGTCTCTATAGTGTTACTACAATACCAGTATCTAGTGTTACTACAATACCAGTCTCTATAGTGTTACTACAATACCAGTCTCTATAGTGTTACTACAATACCAGTCTCTATAGTGTTACTACAATACCAGTCTCTATATTGTTACTACAATACCAGTCTCTATAGTGTTACTACAATACCAGTCTCTAGTTTTACTAAAATAACAGTCTCTATAATATTACTACAATACCAGTCTCTAGTGTTACTACAATACCAGTCTCTATAATGTTACTACAATACCAGTATCTATAGTGTTACTACAATACCAGTCTCTATAGTGTTACTACAATACCAGTCTCTATATTGTTACTACTATACCAGTCTCTAGTGTTACTACAATACCAGTCTCTATAGTGTTACTACAATACCAGTCTCTATATTGTTACTACAATACCAGTCTCTATAGTGTTACTACAATACCAGTCTCTAGTTTTACTAAAATACCAGTCTCTATAGTATTACTACAATACCAGTCTCTATAGTGTTACTACAATACCAGTCTCTACAGTGTTACTACAATACCAGTCTCTATAGTGTTACTACAAAACCAGTCTCTATAGTGTTACTACAATACCAGTCTATACAGTGTTACTACAATACCAGTCTCTATAGTGTTACTACAATACCAATATCTAGTGTTACTACAGTACCAGTCTCTATAGTGTTACTACAATACCAGTCTTTATAGTGTTACTACAATTCCAGTCTCTATAGTGTTACTATAATACCAGTCTTTATAGTGTTACTACAATAAATGTCTCTATAGTGTTACTACAATACCAGTCTCTAGTGTTACTACAATACCAGTCTCTATATTGTTACTACAATAACAGTCTCTAGTGTTATTACAACACCAGTCTCTATAGTGTTACTACAATACCAGTCTCTATAGTGTTACTACAATACCAGTCTATATAGTGTTACTACAATACTAGTATCTAGTGTTACTACAATACCAGTCTCTATAGTGTTACTACAATACTAGTATCTACTGTTATTAAAATACCAGTCTCTATAGTGTTACTACAATACCAGTATCTATAGTGTTACTACAATACCAGTCTCTAGTGTTATTACAATAACAGTCTCTATAGTGTTACTACAATACTAGTATCTACTGTTATTACAATACCAGTCTCTATAGTGTTATTACAATACCAGTCTCTATAGTGTTACTACAATACTAGTATCTACTGTTATTACAATACCAGTCTCTATAGTGTTACTACAATACCAGTATCTATAGTGTTACTACAATACCAGTCTCTAGTGTTACTACAATACCAGTCTCTAAAGTGTTACTACAATACCAGTCTCTATATTGTTACTACAATACCAGTCTCTAGTGTTACTACAATACAGGTCTCTATATTGTTACTACAATACCAGTCTCTATATTGTTACTACTATACAGGTCTCTAGTGTTACTGCAATACCAGTCTCTATAGTGTTACTACAATACCAGTCACTCTATTGTTACTACAATACCAGTCTCTATAGTGTTACTACAATACCAGTCTCTAGTGTTATTACAATAACAGTCTCTATAGTGTTACTACAATACTAGTATCTACTGTTATTACAATACCAGTCTCTATAGTGTTATTACAATACCAGTCTCTATAGTGTTACTACAATACTAGTATCTACTGTTATTACAATACCAGTCTCTATAGTGTTACTACAATACCAGTATCTATAGTGTTACTACAATACCAGTCTCTAGTGTTACTACAATACCAGTCTCTAAAGTGTTACTACAATACCAGTCTCTATATTGTTACTACAATACCAGTCTCTAGTGTTACTACAATACAGGTCTCTATATTGTTACTACAATACCAGTCTCTATATTGTTACTACTATACAGGTCTCTAGTGTTACTGCAATACCAGTCTCTATAGTGTTACTACAATACCAGTCACTCTATTGTTACTACAATACCAGTCTCTATAGTGTTACTACAATACCAGTCTCTAGTGTTATTACAATAACAGTCTCTATAGTGTTACTACAATACTAGTATCTACTGTTATTACAATACCAGTCTCTATAGTGTTATTACAATACCAGTCTCTATAGTGTTACTACAATACTAGTATCTACTGTTATTACAATACCAGTCTCTATAGTGTTACTACAATACCAGTATCTATAGTGTTACTACAATACCAGTCTCTAGTGTTACTACAATACCAGTCTCTAAAGTGTTACTACAATACCAGTCTCTATAGTGTTACTACAATACCAGTCTCTATAGTGTTACTACAATACCCGTCTCTATGGTGTTACTACAAAACTAGTCTCTATAGTGTTACTACAATACCAGTCTCTATAGTATTACTACAATATCAGTCTCTATTTTTACTACAATACCAGTCTCTAAAGTTTTACTACAATACCAGTCTCTATAGTGTTACTACAATAACAGTCTCTAGTGTTACTACAATACAGGTCTCTATATTGTTACTACAAAACCAGTCTCTAGTGTTATTACAATACCAGTCTCTATAGTGTTACTACAATACCAGTCTCTATAGTGTTACTACAATACCCATCTCTATAGTGTTACTACAATACCAGTCTCTATAGTGTTACTACAATACCAGTATCTAGTGTTACTACAATACCAGTCTCTATAGAGTTACTACAATACCAGTCTCTATAGTGTTATTACAATACCAGTCTCTAGTGTTATTACAATACCAGTCTCTATAGTGTTACTACAATACTAGTATCTACTGTTATTACAATACCAGTCTCTATAGTGTTACTACAATACCAGTATCTATAGTGTTACTACAATACCAGTCTCTATAGTGTTACTACAATACCAATATCTAGTGTTACTACAATGCCAGTCTCTATAGTGTTACTATAATACCAGTCTTTATAGTGTTACTACAATAAATGTCTCTATAGTGTTACTACAATACCAGTCTCTAGTGTTCTTACAATACCAGTCTCTATATTGTTACTACAATACCAGTCTCTAGTGTTATTACAATACCAGTCTCTATAGTGTTACTACAATACCAGTCTCTATAGTTTTACTACAATACCAGTCTCTATAGTGTTACTACAATACCAGTCTATATAGTGTTACTACAAAAACAGTATCTAGTGTTACTACAATACCAGTCTCTATAGTGTTACTACAATACCAGTCTCTATAGTGTTACTACAATACCAGTCTCTATAGTGTTACTACAATACCAGTCTCTATAGTATTACTACAATACCAGTCTCTAGTGGTACTACAATACCAGTCTTTATAGTGTTACTACAATACCAGTCTCTATAGTGTTACTACAATACCAGTCTCTAGTGTTACTACAATACCAGTCTCTATATTGTTACTACAATACCAGTCTCTAGTGTTACTACAATACAGGTCTCTATAGTGTTACTACAATACCAGTCTCTAGTGTTATTACAATACCAGTCTCTATAGTGTTACTACAATACCAGTCTCTATAGTGTTACTACAATACTAGTCTCTATAGTGTTACTACAATACCAGTCTCTATAGTGTTACTACAATACCAGTATCTATAGTGTTACTACAATACCAGTCTCTAGTGTTACTACAATACCAGTCTCTAAAGTGTTACTACAATACCAGTCTCTATAGTGTTACTACAATACCAGTCTCTAGTGTTACTACAATACAGGTCTCTATATTGTTACTACAATACCAGTCTCTATATTGTTACTACTATACCAGTCTCTAGTGTTACTGCAATACCAGTCTCTATAGTGTTACTACAATACCAGTCTCTATATTGTTACTACAATACCAGTCTCTATAGTGTTACTACAACACCAATATCTAGTGTTACTACAATGCCAGTCTCTAAAGTGTTACTACAATACCAGTCTCTATAGTGTTACTACAATACCAGTCTCTAGTGTTACTACAATACAGGTCTCTATATTGTTACTACAATACCAGTCTCTATATTGTTACTACTATACCAGTCTCTAGTGTTACAGCAATACCAGTCTCTATAGTGTTACTACAATACCAGTCTCTATATTGTTACTACAATACCAGTCTCTATAGTGTTACTACAATACCAGTCTCTAGTTTTACTAAAATACCAGTCTCTATAGTGTTACTACAATACCAGTCTCTATAGTATTACTACAATACCAGTCTCTAATTTTACTACAATACCAGTCTCTAAAGTTTTTTTACAATACCAGTCTCTATAGTGTTACTACAATACCAGTCTCTAGTGTTACTACAATACAGGTCTCTATATTGTTACTACAATACCAGTCTCTAGTGTTATTACAATACCAGTCTCTATAGTGTTACTACAATACCAGTCTCTATAGTGTTACTACAATACCAGTCTCTATAGTGTTACTACAATACCAGTCTCTATAGTGTTACTACAATACCAGTATCTAGTGTTACTACAATAACAGTCTCTATAGTGTTACTACAATACCAGTCTCTATAGTGTTACTACAATACCAGTCTCTAGTGTTATTACAATACCAGTCTCTATAGTGTTACTACAATACTAGTATCTACTGTTATTACAATACCAGTCTCTATAGTGTTACTACAATACCATTATCTATAGTGTTACTACAATACCAGTCTCTAGTGTTACTACAATACCAGTCTCTAAAGTGTTACTACAATACCAGTCTCTATAGTGTTACTACAATACCAGTCTCTAGTGTTACTACAATACAGGTATCTATATTGTTACTACAATACCAGTCTCTAGTGTTATTACAATACCAGTCTCTATAGTGTTACTACAATACCAGTCTCTATAGTGTTACTACAATACCAGTCTCTATAGTGTTACTACAATACCAGTCTCTATAGTGTTACTACAATACCAGTATCTAGTGTTACTACAATACCAGTCTCTATAGCGTTACTACAACACCAGTCTCTATAGTGTTACTACAATACCAGTCTCTATAGTGTTACTACAATACCAGTCTCTAGTGTTATTACAATACCAGTCTCTATAGTGTTACTACAATACTAGTATCTACTGTTATTACAATACCAGTCTCTATAGTGTTACTACAATACCAGTATCTATAGTGTTACTACAATACCAGTCTCTATATTGTTACTACAATGACAGTCTCTATAGTGTTACTACAATACCAGTCTCTAGTTTTACTAAAATACCAGTCTCTAAAGTGTTACTACAATACCCGTCTCTATGGTGTTACTACAAAACTAGTCTCTATAGTGTTACTACAATACCAGTCTCTATAGTATTACTACAATACCAGTCTCTAGTTTTACTACAATACCAGTCTCTAGTGTTACTACAATACCAGTATCTATAGTGTTACTACAATACCAGTCTCTACAGTGTTACTACAATACCAGTATCTAGTGTTACTACAATACCAGTCTCTATAGAGTTACTACAATACCAGTCTCTATAGTGTTATTACAATACCAGTCTCTAGTGTTATTACAATACCAGTCTCTATAGTGTTACTACAATACTAGTATCTACTGTTATTACAATACCAGTCTCTATAGTGTTACTACAATACCAGTATCTATAGTGTTACTACAATACCAGTCTCTATAGTGTTACTACAATACCAATATCTAGTGTTACTACAATGCCAGTCTCTATAGTGTTACTATAATACCAGTCTTTATAGTGTTACTACAATAAATGTCTCTATAGTGTTACTACAATACCAGTCTCTAGTGTTCTTACAATACCAGTCTCTATATTGTTACTACAATACCAGTCTCTAGTGTTATTACAATACCAGTCTCTATAGTGTTACTACAATACCAGTCTCTATAGTTTTACTACAATACCAGTCTCTATAGTGTTACTACAATACCAGTCTATATAGTGTTACTACAAAAACAGTATCTAGTGTTACTACAATACCAGTCTCTATAGTGTTACTACAATACCAGTCTCTATAGTGTTACTACAATACCAGTCTCTATAGTGTTACTACAATACCAGTCTCTATAGTATTACTACAATACCAGTCTCTAGTGGTACTACAATACCAGTCTTTATAGTGTTACTACAATACCAGTCTCTATAGTGTTACTACAATACCAGTCTCTAGTGTTACTACAATACCAGTCTCTATATTGTTACTACAATACCAGTCTCTAGTGTTACTACAATACAGGTCTCTATAGTGTTACTACAATACCAGTCTCTAGTGTTATTACAATACCAGTCTCTATAGTGTTACTACAATACCAGTCTCTATAGTGTTACTACAATACTAGTCTCTATAGTGTTACTACAATACCAGTCTCTATAGTGTTACTACAATACCAGTATCTATAGTGTTACTACAATACCAGTCTCTAGTGTTACTACAATACCAGTCTCTAAAGTGTTACTACAATACCAGTCTCTATAGTGTTACTACAATACCAGTCTCTAGTGTTACTACAATACAGGTCTCTATATTGTTACTACAATACCAGTCCCTATATTGTTACTACTATACCAGTCTCTAGTGTTACTGCAATACCAGTCTCTATAGTGTTACTACAATACCAGTCTCTATATTGTTACTACAATACCAGTCTCTATAGTGTTACTACAATACCAATATCTAGTGTTACTACAATGCCAGTCTCTAAAGTGTTACTACAATACCAGTCTCTATAGTGTTACTACAATACCAGTCTCTAGTGTTACTACAATACAGGTCTCTATATTGTTACTACAATACCAGTCTCTATATTGTTACTACTATACCAGTCTCTAGTGTTACAGCAATACCAGTCTCTATAGTGTTACTACAATACCAGTCTCTATATTGTTACTACAATACCAGTCTCTATAGTGTTACTACAATACCAGTCTCTAGTTTTACTAAAATACCAGTCTCTATAGTGTTACTACAATACCAGTCTCTATAGTATTACTACAATACCAGTCTCTAATTTTACTACAATACCAGTCTCTAAAGTTTTTCTACAATACCAGTCTCTATAGTGTTACTACAATACCAGTCTCTAGTGTTACTACAATACAGGTCTCTATATTGTTACTACAATACCAGTCTCTAGTGTTATTACAATACCAGTCTCTATAGTGTTACTACAATACCAGTCTCTATAGTGTTACTACAATACCAGTCTCTATAGTGTTACTACAATACCAGTCTCTATAGTGTTACTACAATACCAGTATCTAGTGTTACTACAATACCAGTCTCTATAGTGTTACTACAATACCAGTCTCTATAGTGTTACTACAATACCAGTCTCTAGTGTTATTACAATACCAGTCTCTATAGTGTTACTACAATACTAGTATCTACTGTTATTACAATACCAGTCTCTATAGTGTTACTACAATACCAGTATCTATAGTGTTACTACAATACCAGTCTCTAGTGTTACTACAATACCAGTCTCTAAAGTGTTACTACAATACCAGTCTCTATAGTGTTACTACAATACCAGTCTCTAGTGTTACTACAATACAGGTATCTATATTGTTACTACAATACCAGTCTCTAGTGTTATTACAATACCAGTCTCTATAGTGTTACTACAATACCAGTCTCTATAGTGTTACTACAATACCAGTCTCTATAGTGTTACTACAATACCAGTCTCTATAGTGTTACTACAATACCAGTATCTAGTGTTACTACAATACAAGTCTCTATAGCGTTACTACAACACCAGTCTCTATAGTGTTACTACAATACCAGTCTCTATAGTGTTACTACAATACCAGTCTCTAGTGTTATTACAATACCAGTCTCTATAGTGTTACTACAATACTAGTATCTACTGTTATTACAATACCAGTCTCTATAGTGTTACTACAATACCAGTATCTATAGTGTTACTACAATACCAGTCTCTATATTGTTACTACAATACCAGTCTCTATAGTGTTACTACAATACCAGTCTCTAGTTTTACTAAAATACCAGTCTCTAAAGTGTTACTACAATACCCGTCTCTATGGTGTTACTACAAAACTAGTCTCTATAGTGTTACTACAATACCAGTCTCTATAGTATTACTACAATACCAGTCTCTAGTTTTACTACAATACCAGTCTCTAGTGTTACTACAATACCAGTATCTATAGTGTTACTACAATACCAGTCTCTATAGTATTAATACAATACCAGTCTCTAGTGGTACTACAATACCAGTCTTTATAGTGTTACTACAATACCAGTCTCTATAGTGTTACTACAATAACAGTCTCTAGTGTTACTACAATACCAGTCTCTATTGTGTTACTACAATACCAGTCTCTATATTGTTACTACTATACCAGTCTCTAGTGTTACTGCAATACCAGTCTCTATAGTGTTACTACAATACCAGTCTCTATATTGTTACTACAATACCAGTCTCTATAGTGTTACTACAATACCAATATCTAGTGTTACTACAATGCCAGTCTCTAAAGTGTTACTACAATACCAGTCTCTATAGTGTTACTACAATACCAGTCTCTAGTGTTACTACAATACAGGTCTCTATATTGTTACTACAATACCAGTCTCTATATTGTTACTACTATACCAGTCTCTAGTGTTACAGCAATACCAGTCTCTATAGTGTTACTACAATACCAGTCTCTATATTGTTACTACAATACCAGTCTCTATAGTGTTACTACAATACCAGTCTCTAGTTTTACTAAAATACCAGTCTCTATAGTGTTACTACAATACCAGTCTCTATAGTATTACTACAATACCAGTCTCTAATTTTACTACAATACCAGTCTCTAAAGTTTTTCTACAATACCAGTCTCTATAGTGTTACTACAATACCAGTCTCTAGTGTTACTACAATACAGGTCTCTATATTGTTACTACAATACCAGTCTCTAGTGTTATTACAATACCAGTCTCTATAGTGTTACTACAATACCAGTCTCTATAGTGTTACTACAATACCAGTCTCTATAGTGTTACTACAATACCAGTCTCTATAGTGTTACTACAATACCAGTATCTAGTGTTACTACAATACCAGTCTCTATAGTGTTACTACAATACCAGTCTCTATAGTGTTACTACAATACCAGTCTCTAGTGTTATTACAATACCAGTCTCTATAGTGTTACTACAATACTAGTATCTACTGTTATTACAATACCAGTCTCTATAGTGTTACTACAATACCAGTATCTATAGTGTTACTACAATACCAGTCTCTAGTGTTACTACAATACCAGTCTCTAAAGTGTTACTACAATACCAGTCTCTATAGTGTTACTACAATACCAGTCTCTAGTGTTACTACAATACAGGTATCTATATTGTTACTACAATACATGTCTCTAGTGTTATTACAATACCAGTCTCTATAGTGTTACTACAATACCAGTCTCTATAGTGTTACTACAATACCAGTCTCTATAGTGTTACTACAATACCAGTCTCTATAGTGTTACTACAATACCAGTATCTAGTGTTACTACAATACCAGTCTCTATAGCGTTACTACAACACCAGTCTCTATAGTGTTACTACAATACCAGTCTCTATAGTGTTACTACAATACCAGTCTCTAGTGTTATTACAATACCAGTCTCTATAGTGTTACTACAATACTAGTATCTACTGTTATTACAATACCAGTCTCTATAGTGTTACTACAATACCAGTATCTATAGTGTTACTACAATACCAGTCTCTATATTGTTACTACAATGACAGTCTCTATAGTGTTACTACAATACCAGTCTCTAGTTTTACTAAAATACCAGTCTCTAAAGTGTTACTACAATACCCGTCTCTATGGTGTTACTACAAAACTAGTCTCTATAGTGTTACTACAATACCAGTCTCTATAGTATTACTACAATACCAGTCTCTAGTTTTACTACAATACCAGTCTCTAGTGTTACTACAATACCAGTATCTATAGTGTTACTACAATACCAGTCTCTATAGTGTTACTACAATACCAGTATCTAGTGTTACTACAATACCAGTCTCTATAGAGTTACTACAATACCAGTCTCTATAGTGTTATTACAATACCAGTCTCTAGTGTTATTACAATACCAGTCTCTATAGTGTTACTACAATACTAGTATCTACTGTTATTACAATACCAGTCTCTATAGTGTTACTACAATACCAGTATCTATAGTGTTACTACAATACCAGTCTCTATAGTGTTACTACAATACCAATATCTAGTGTTACTACAATGCCAGTCTCTATAGTGTTACTATAATACCAGTCTTTATAGTGTTACTACAATAAATGTCTCTATAGTGTTACTACAATACCAGTCTCTAGTGTTCTTACAATACCAGTCTCTATATTGTTACTACAATACCAGTCTCTAGTGTTATTACAATACCAGTCTCTATAGTGTTACTACAATACCAGTCTCTATAGTTTTACTACAATACCAGTCTCTATAGTGTTACTACAATACCAGTCTATATAGTGTTACTACAAAAACAGTATCTAGTGTTACTACAATACCAGTCTCTATAGTGTTACTACAATACCAGTCTCTATAGTGTTACTACAATACCAGTCTCTATAGTGTTACTACAATACCAGTCTCTATAGTATTACTACAATACCAGTCTCTAGTGGTACTACAATACCAGTCTTTATAGTGTTACTACAATACCAGTCTCTATAGTGTTACTACAATACCAGTCTCTAGTGTTACTACAATACCAGTCTCTATATTGTTACTACAATACCAGTCTCTAGTGTTACTACAATACAGGTCTCTATAGTGTTACTACAATACCAGTCTCTAGTGTTATTACAATACCAGTCTCTATAGTGTTACTACAATACCAGTCTCTATAGTGTTACTACAATACTAGTCTCTATAGTGTTACTACAATACCAGTCTCTATAGTGTTACTACAATACCAGTATCTATAGTGTTACTACAATACCAGTCTCTAGTGTTACTACAATACCAGTCTCTAAAGTGTTACTACAATACCAGTCTCTATAGTGTTACTACAATACCAGTCTCTAGTGTTACTACAATACAGGTCTCTATATTGTTACTACAATACCAGTCTCTATAGTGTTACTACAATACCAGTCTCTATATTGTTACTACAATACCAGTATCTATAGTGTTACTACAATACCAGTCTCTATAGTGTTACTACAATACCAGTCTCTAGTGTTACTACAATACCAGTCTCTAAAGTGTTACTACAATAACAGTCTCTATAGTGTTACTACAATACCAGTCTCTAGTGTTACTACAATACAGGTCTCTATAGTGTTACTACAATACCAGTCTCTATAGTGTTACTACAATACCAGTCTCTAGTGTTACTACAATACAGGTCTCTATATTGTTACTACAATACCAGTCTCTATAGTGTTACTACAATACCAGTCTCTATATTGTTACTACAATACTAGTCTCTATAGTGTTACTACAATACCAGTCTATATAGTGTTACTACAATACCAGTATCTATAGTGTTACTACAATACCAGTCTCTAGTGTTACTACAATACCAGTCTCTAAAGTGTTACTACAATACCAGTCTCTATAGTGTTACTACAATACCAGTCTCTAGTGTTACTACAATACAGGTCTCTATAGTGTTACTACAATACCAGTCTCTATAGTGTTACTACAATACCAGTCTCTATAGTGTTACTACAATACCAGTCTCTATATTGTTACTACTATACCAGTCTCTAGTGTTACTACAATACCAGTCTCTATAGTGTTACTACAATACCAGTCTCTATATTGTTACTACAATACCAGTCTCTATAGTGTTACTACAATACCAGTCTCTAGTTTTACTAAAATACCAGTCTCTATAGTATTACTACAATACCAGTCTTTATAGTGTTACTACAATAAATGTCTCTATAGTGTTACTACAATACCAGTCTCTAGTGTTACTACAATACCAGTCTCTATATTGTTACTACAATACCAGTCTCTAGTGTTATTACAATACCAGTCTCTATAGTGTTACTACAATACCAGTCTCTATAGTGTTACTACAATACCAGTCTCTATAGTGTAACTACAATACCAGTCTCTATAGTGTTACTACAATACCAGTATCTAGTGTTACTACAATACCAGTCTCTATAGTGTTACTACAATACCAGTCTCTATAGTGTTACTACAATACCAGTCTCTATAGTGTTACTACAATACCAGTCTCTATATTGTTACTACAATACCAGTCTCTATAGTGTTACTACAATACCAGTCTCTAGTTTTACTAAAATAACAGTCTCTATAATATTACTACAATACCAGTCTCTAGTGTTACTACAATACCAGTCTCTATAATGTTACTACAATACCAGTATCTATAGTGTTACTACAATACCAGTCTCTATAGTGTTACTACAATACCAGTCTCTATATTGTTACTACTATACCAGTCTCTAGTGTTACTACAATACCAGTCTCTATAGTGTTACTACAATACCAGTCTCTATATTGTTACTACAATACCAGTCTCTATAGTGTTACTACAATACCAGTCTCTAGTTTTACTAAAATACCAGTCTCTATAGTATTACTACAATACCAGTCTCTATAGTGTTACTACAATACCAGTCTCTACAGTGTTACTACAATACCAGTCTCTATAGTGTTACTACAAAACCAGTCTCTATAGTGTTACTACAATACCAGTCTATACAGTGTTACTACAATACCAGTCTCTATAGTGTTACTACAATACCAATATCTAGTGTTACTACAGTACCAGTCTCTATAGTGTTACTACAATACCAGTCTTTATAGTGTTACTACAATTCCAGTCTCTATAGTGTTACTATAATACCAGTCTTTATAGTGTTACTACAATAAATGTCTCTATAGTGTTACTACAATACCAGTCTCTAGTGTTACTACAATACCAGTCTCTATATTGTTACTACAATAACAGTCTCTAGTGTTATTACAACACCAGTCTCTATAGTGTTACTACAATACCAGTCTCTATAGTGTTACTACAATACCAGTCTCTATAGTGTAACTACAATACCAGTCTATATAGTGTTACTACAATACTAGTATCTAGTGTTACTACAATACCAGTCTCTATAGTGTTACTACAATACTAGTATCTACTGTTATTAAAATACCAGTCTCTATAGTGTTACTACAATACCAGTATCTATAGTGTTACTACAATACCAGTCTCTAGTGTTATTACAATAACAGTCTCTATAGTGTTACTACAATACTAGTATCTACTGTTATTACAATACCAGTCTCTATAGTGTTATTACAATACCAGTCTCTATAGTGTTACTACAATACTAGTATCTACTGTTATTACAATACCAGTCTCTATAGTGTTACTACAATACCAGTATCTATAGTGTTACTACAATACCAGTCTCTAGTGTTACTACAATACCAGTCTCTAAAGTGTTACTACAATACCAGTCTCTTTATTGTTACTACAATACCAGTCTCTAGTGTTACTACAATACAGGTCTCTATATTGTTACTACAATACCAGTCTCTATATTGTTACTACTATACAGGTCTCTAGTGTTACTGCAATACCAGTCTCTATAGTGTTACTACAATACCAGTCACTCTATTGTTACTACAATACCAGTCTCTATAGTGTTACTACAATACCAGTCTCTAGTGTTATTACAATAACAGTCTCTATAGTGTTACTACAATACTAGTATCTACTGTTATTACAATACCAGTCTCTATAGTGTTATTACAATACCAGTCTATATAGTGTTACTACAATACTAGTATCTACTGTTATTACAATACCAGTCTCTATAGTGTTACTACAATACCAGTATCTATAGTGTTACTACAATACCAGTCTCTATAGTGTTACTACAATACCAGTCTCTATAGTTTTACTACAATACCAGTCTCTAGTGGTACTACAATACCAGTCTTTATAGTGTTACTACAATACCAGTCTCTATAGTGTTACTACAATAGCAGTCTCTAGTGTTACTACAATACCAGTCTCTATATTGTTACTACAATACCAGTCTCTAGTGTTACTACAATACAGGTCTCTATAGTGTTACTACAATACCAGTCTCTAGTGTTATTACAATACCAGTCTCTATAGTGTTACTACAATACCAGTCTCTATAGTGTTACTACAATACTAGTCTCTATAGTGTTACTACAATACCAGTCTCTATAGTGTTACTACAATACCAGTATCTATAGTGTTACTACAATACCAGTCTCTAGTGTTACTACAATACCAGTCTCTAAAGTGTTACTACAATACCAGTCTCTATAGTGTTACTACAATACCAGTCTCTAGTGTTACTACAATACAGGTCTCTATATTGTTACTACAATACCAGTCTCTATATTGTTACTACTATACCAGTCTCTAGTGTTACTGCAATACCAGTCTCTATAGTGTTACTACAATACCAGTCTCTATATTGTTACTACAATACCAGTCTCTATAGTGTTACTACAATACCAATATCTAGTGTTACTACAATGCCAGTCTCTAAAGTGTTACTACAATACCAGTCTCTATAGTGTTACTACAATACCAGTCTCTAGTGTTACTACAATACAGGTCTCTATATTGTTACTACAATACCAGTCTCTATATTGTTACTACTATACCAGTCTCTAGTGTTACTGCAATACCAGTCTCTATAGTGTTACTACAATACCAGTCTCTATATTGTTACTACAATACCAGTCTCTATAGTGTTACTACAATACCAGTCTCTAGTTTTACTAAAATACCAGTCTCTATAGTGTTACTACAATACCAGTCTCTATAGTATTACTACAATACCAGTCTCTAATTTTACTACAATACCAGTCTCTAAAGTTTTTCTACAATACCAGTCTCTATAGTGTTACTACAATACCAGTCTCTAGTGTTACTACAATACAGGTCTCTATATTGTTACTACAATACCAGTCTCTAGTGTTATTACAATACCAGTCTCTATAGTGTTACTACAATACCAGTCTCTATAGTGTTACTACAATACCAGTCTCTATAGTGTTACTACAATACCAGTCTCAATAGTGTTACTACAATACCAGTATCTAGTGTTACTACAATACCAGTCTCTATAGTGTTACTACAATACCAGTCTCTATAGTGTTACTACAATACCAGTCTCTAGTGTTATTACAATACCAGTCTCTATAGTGTTACTACAATACTAGTATCTACTGTTATTACAATACCAGTCTCTATAGTGTTACTACAATACCAGTATCTATAGTGTTACTACAATACCAGTCTCTAGTGTTACTACAATACCAGTCTCTAAAGTTTTACTACAATACCAGTCTCTATAGTGTTACTACAATACCAGTCTCTAGTGTTACTACAATACAGGTATCTATATTGTTACTACAATACCAGTCTCTAGTGTTATTACAATACCAGTCTCTATAGTGTTACTACAATACCAGTCTCTATAGTGTTACTACAATACCAGTCTCTATAGTGTTACTACAATACCAGTCTCTATAGTGTTACTACAATACCAGTATCTAGTGTTACTACAATACAAGTCTCTATAGCGTTACTACAACACCAGTCTCTATAGTGTTACTACAATACCAGTCTCTATAGTGTTACTACAATACCAGTCTCTAGTGTTATTACAATACCAGTCTCTATAGTGTTACTACAATACTAGTATCTACTGTTATTACAATACCAGTCTCTATAGTGTTACTACAATACCAGTATCTATAGTGTTACTACAATACCAGTCTCTATATTGTTACTACAATACCAGTCTCTATAGTGTTACTACAATACCAGTCTCTAGTTTTACTAAAATACCAGTCTCTAAAGTGTTACTACAATACCCGTCTCTATGGTGTTACTACAAAACTAGTCTCTATAGTGTTACTACAATACCAGTCTCTATAGTATTACTACAATACCAGTCTCTAGTTTTACTACAATACCAGTCTCTAGTGTTACTACAATACCAGTATCTATAGTGTTACTACAATACCAGTCTCTATAGTATTAATACAATACCATTCTCTAGTGGTACTACAATACCAGTCTTTATAGTGTTACTACAATACCAGTCTCTATAGTGTTACTACAATAACAGTCTCTAGTGTTACTACAATACCAGTCTCTATTGTGTTACTACAATACCAGTCTCTATATTGTTACTACTATACCAGTCTCTAGTGTTACTGCAATACCAGTCTCTATAGTGTTACTACAATACCAGTCTCTATATTGTTACTACAATACCAGTCTCTATAGTGTTACTACAATACCAATATCTAGTGTTACTACAATGCCAGTCTCTAAAGTGTTACTACAATACCTGTCTCTATAGTGTTACTACAATACCAGTCTCTAGTGTTACTACAATACAGGTCTCTATATTGTTACTACAATACCAGTCTCTATATTGTTACTACTATACCAGTCTCTAGTGTTACAGCAATACCAGTCTCTATAGTGTTACTACAATACCAGTCTCTATATTGTTACTACAATACCAGTCTCTATAGTGTTACTACAATACCAGTCTCTAGTTTTACTAAAATACCAGTCTCTATAGTGTTACTACAATACCAGTCTCTATAGTATTACTACAATACCAGTCTCTAATTTTACTACAATACCAGTCTCTAAAGTTTTTCTACAATACCAGTCTCTATAGTGTTACTACAATACCAGTCTCTAGTGTTACTACAATACAGGTCTCTATATTGTTACTACAATACTAGTCTCTAGTGTTATTACAATACCAGTCTCTATAGTGTTACTACAATACCAGTCTCTATAGTGTTACTACAATACCAGTCTCTATAGTGTTACTACAATACCAGTCTCTATAGTGTTACTACAATACCAGTATCTAGTGTTACTACAATACCAGTCTCTATAGTGTTACTACAATACCAGTCTCTATAGTGTTACTACAATACCAGTCTCTAGTGTTATTACAATACCAGTCTCTATAGTGTTACTACAATACTAGTATCTACTGTTATTACAATACCAGTCTCTATAGTGTTACTACAATACCAGTATCTATAGTGTTACTACAATACCAGTCTCTAGTGTTACTACAATACCAGTCTCTAAAGTGTTACTACAATACCAGTCTCTATAGTGTTACTACAATACCAGTCTCTAGTGTTACTACAATACAGGTATCTATATTGTTACTACAATACCAGTCTCTAGTGTTATTACAATACCAGTCTCTATAGTGTTACTACAATACCAGTCTCTATAGTGTTACTACAATACCAGTCTCTATAGTGTTACTACAATACCAGTCTCTATAGTGTTACTACAATACCAGTATCTAGTGTTACTACAATACCAGTCTCTATAGCGTTACTACAACACCAGTCTCTATAGTGTTACTACAATACCAGTCTCTATAGTGTTACTACAATACCAGTCTCTAGTGTTATTACAATACCAGTCTCTATAGTGTTACTACAATACTAGTATCTACTGTTATTACAATACCAGTCTCTATAGTGTTACTACAATACCAGTATCTATAGTGTTACTACAATACCAGTCTCTATATTGTTACTACAATGACAGTCTCTATAGTGTTACTACAATACCAGTCTCTAGTTTTACTAAAATACCAGTCTCTAAAGTGTTACTACAATACCCGTCTCTATGGTGTTACTACAAAACTAGTCTCTATAGTGTTACTACAATACCAGTCTCTATAGTATTACTACAATACCAGTCTCTAGTTTTACTACAATACCAGTCTCTAGTGTTACTACAATACCAGTATCTATAGTGTTACTACAATACCAGTCTCTATAGTGTTACTACAATACCAGTATCTAGTGTTACTACAATACCAGTCTCTATAGAGTTACTACAATACCAGTCTCTATAGTGTTATTACAATACCAGTCTCTAGTGTTATTACAATACCAGTCTCTATAGTGTTACTACAATACTAGTATCTACTGTTATTACAATACCAGTCTCTATAGTGTTACTACAATACCAGTATCTATAGTGTTACTACAATACCAGTCTCTGTAGTGTTACTACAATACCAATATCTAGTGTTACTACAATGCCAGTCTCTATAGTGTTACTATAATACCAGTCTTTATAGTGTTACTACAATAAATGTCTCTATAGTGTTACTACAATACCAGTCTCTAGTGTTCTTACAATACCAGTCTCTATATTGTTACTACAATACCAGTCTCTAGTGTTATTACAATACCAGTCTCTATAGTGTTACTACAATACCAGTCTCTATATTTTTACTACAATACCAGTCTCTATAGTGTTACTACAATACCAGTCTATATAGTGTTACTACAAAAACAGTATCTAGTGTTACTACAATACCAGTCTCTATAGTGTTACTACAATACCAGTCTCTATAGTGTTACTACAATACCAGTCTCTATAGTGTTACTACAATACCAGTCTCTATAGTATTACTACAATACCAGTCTCCAGTGGTACTACAATACCAGTCTTTATAGTGTTACTACAATACCAGTCTCTATAGTGTTACTATAATACCAGTCTCTAGTGTTACTACAATACCAGTCTCTATATTGTTACTACAATACCAGTCTCTAGTGTTACTACAATACAGGTCTCTATAGTGTTACTACAATACCAGTCTCTAGTGTTATTACAATACCAGTCTCTATAGTGTTACTACAATACCAGTCTCTATAGTGTTACTACAATACTAGTCTCTATAGTGTTACTACAATACCAGTCTCTATAGTGTTACTACAATACCAGTATCTATAGTGTTACTACAATACCAGTCTCTAGTGTTACTACAATACCAGTCTCTAAAGTGTTACTACAATACCAGTCTCTATAGTGTTACTACAATACCAGTCTCTAGTGTTACTACAATACAGGTCTCTATATTGTTACTACAATACCAGTCTCTATATTGTTACTACTATACCAGTCTCTAGTGTTACAGCAATACCATTCTCTATAGTGTTACTACAATACCAGTCTCTATATTGTTACTACAATACCAGTCTCTATAGTGTTACTACAATACCAGTCTCTAGTTTTACTAAAATACCAGTCTCTATAGTGTTACTACAATACCAGTCTCTATAGTATTACTACAATACCAGTCTCTAATTTTACTACAATACCAGTCTCTAAAGTTTTTCTACAATACCAGTCTCTATAGTGTCACTACAATACCAGTCTCTAGTGTTACTACAATACAGGTCTCTATATTGTTACTACAATACCAGTCTCTAGTGTTATTACAATACCAGTCTCTATAGTGTTACTACAATACCAGTCTCTATAGTGTTACTACAATACCAGTCTCTATAGTGTTACTACAATACCAGTCTCTATAGTGTTACTACAATACCAGTATCTAGTGTTACTACAATACCAGTCTCTATAGTGTTACTACAATACCAGTCTCTATAGTGTTACTACAATACCAGTCTCTAGTGTTATTACAATACCAGTCTCTATAGTGTTACTACAATACTAGTATCTACTGTTATTACAATACCAGTCTCTATAGTGTTACTACAATACCAGTATCTATAGTGTTACTACAATACCAGTCTCTAGTGTTACTACAATACCAGTCTCTAAAGTGTTACTACAATACCAGTCTCTATAGTGTTACTACAAAACCAGTCTCTAGTGTTACTACAATACAGGTATCTATATTGTTACTACAATACCAGTCTCTAGTGTTATTACAATACCAGTCTCTATAGTGTTACTACAATACCAGTCTCTATAGTGTTACTACAATACCAGTCTCTATAGTGTTACTACAATACCAGTATCTATAGTGTTACTACAATACCAGTATCTAGTGTTACTACAATACAAGTCTCTATAGCGTTACTACAACACCAGTCTCTATAGTGTTACTACAATACCAGTCTCTATAGTGTTACTACAATACCAGTCTCTAGTGTTATTACAATACCAGTCTCTATAGTGTTACTACAATACTAGTATCTACTGTTATTACAATACCAGTCTCTATAGTGTTACTACAATACCAGTATCTATAGTGTTACTACAATACCAGTCTCTATATTGTTACTACAATACCAGTCTCTATAGTGTTACTACAATACCAGTCTCTAGTTTTACTAAAATACCAGTCTCTAAAGTTTTACTACAATACCCGTCTCTATGGTGTTACTACAAAACTAGTCTCTATAGTGTTACTACAATACCAGTCTCTATAGTATTACTACAATACCAGTCTCTAGTTTTACTACAATACCAGTCTCTAGTGTTACTACAATACCAGTATCTATAGTGTTACTACAATACCAGTCTCTATAGTATTAATACAATACCAGTCTCTAGTGGTACTACAATACCAGTCTTTATAGTGTTACTACAATACCAGTCTCTATAGTGTTACTACAATACCAGTCTCTATAGTGTTACTACAATACCAGTCTCTAGTTTTACTAAAATACCAGTCTCTATAGTGTTACTACAATACCAGTCTCTATAGTATTACTACAATACCAGTCTCTAATTTTACTACAATACCAGTCTCTAAAGTTTTTCTACAATACCAGTCTCTATAGTGTCACTACAATACCAGTCTCTAGTGTTACTACAATACAGGTCTCTATATTGTTACTACAATACCAGTCTCTAGTGTTATTACAATACCAGTCTCTATAGTGTTACTACAATACCAGTCTCTATAGTGTTACTACAATACCAGTCTCTATAGTGTTACTACAATACCAGTCTCTATAGTGTTACTACAATACCAGTATCTAGTGTTACTACAATACCAGTCTCTATAGTGTTACTACAATACCAGTCTCTATAGTGTTACTACAATACCAGTCTCTAGTGTTATTACAATACCAGTCTCTATAGTGTTACTACAATACTAGTCTCTATAGTGTTACTACAATACCAGTCTCTATAGTGTTACTACAATACCAGTATCTATAGTGTTACTACAATACCAGTCTCTAGTGTTACTACAATACCAGTCTCTAAAGTGTTACTACAATACCAGTCTCTATAGTGTTACTACAATACCAGTCTCTAGTGTTACTACAATACAGGTCTCTATATTGTTACTACAATACCAGTCTCTATATTGTTACTACTATACCAGTCTCTAGTGTTACAGCAATACCATTCTCTATAGTGTTACTACAATACCAGTCTCTATATTGTTACTACAATACCAGTCTCTATAGTGTTACTACAATACCAGTCTCTAGTTTTACTAAAATACCAGTCTCTATAGTGTTACTACAATACCAGTCTCTATAGTATTACTACAATACCAGTCTCTAATTTTACTACAATACCAGTCTCTAAAGTTTTTCTACAATACCAGTCTCTATAGTGTCACTACAATACCAGTCTCTAGTGTTACTACAATACAGGTCTCTATATTGTTACTACAATACCAGTCTCTAGTGTTATTACAATACCAGTCTCTATAGTGTTACTACAATACCAGTCTCTATAGTGTTACTACAATACCAGTCTCTATAGTGTTACTACAATACCAGTCTCTATAGTGTTACTACAATACCAGTATCTAGTGTTACTACAATACCAGTCTCTATAGTGTTACTACAATACCAGTCTCTATAGTGTTACTACAATACCAGTCTCTAGTGTTATTACAATACCAGTCTCTATAGTGTTACTACAATACTAGTATCTACTGTTATTACAATACCAGTCTCTATAGTGTTACTACAATACCAGTATCTATAGTGTTACTACAATACCAGTCTCTAGTGTTACTACAATACCAGTCTCTAAAGTGTTACTACAATACCAGTCTCTATAGTGTTACTACAAAACCAGTCTCTAGTGTTACTACAATACAGGTATCTATATTGTTACTACAATACCAGTCTCTAGTGTTATTACAATACCAGTCTCTATAGTGTTACTACAATACCAGTCTCTATAGTGTTACTACAATACCAGTCTCTATAGTGTTACTACAATACCAGTATCTATAGTGTTACTACAATACCAGTATCTAGTGTTACTACAATACAAGTCTCTATAGCGTTACTACAACACCAGTCTCTATAGTGTTACTACAATACCAGTCTCTATAGTGTTACTACAATACCAGTCTCTAGTGTTATTACAATACCAGTCTCTATAGTGTTACTACAATACTAGTATCTACTGTTATTACAATACCAGTCTCTATAGTGTTACTACAATACCAGTATCTATAGTGTTACTACAATACCAGTCTCTATATTGTTACTACAATACCAGTCTCTATAGTGTTACTACAATACCAGTCTCTAGTTTTACTAAAATACCAGTCTCTAAAGTTTTACTACAATACCCGTCTCTATGGTGTTACTACAAAACTAGTCTCTATAGTGTTACTACAATACCAGTCTCTATAGTATTACTACAATACCAGTCTCTAGTTTTACTACAATACCAGTCTCTAGTGTTACTACAATACCAGTATCTATAGTGTTACTACAATACCAGTCTCTATAGTATTAATACAATACCAGTCTCTAGTGGTACTACAATACCAGTCTTTATAGTGTTACTACAATACCAGTCTCTATAGTGTTACTACAATAACAGTCTCTAGTGTTACTACAATACCAGTCTCTATTGTGTTACTACAATACCAGTATCGATATTGTTACTACAATACCAGTCTCTATAGTGTTACTACAATACCAGTCTCTAGTGTTACTACAATACAGGTCTCTATATTGTTACTACAATACCAGTCTCTAGTGTTATTACAATATCAGTCTCTATAGTGTTACTACAATACCAGTCTCTATAGTGTTACTACAATACTAGTCTCTATAGTGTTACTACAATACCAGTCTCTATAGTGTTACTACAATACCAGTATCTAATGTTACTACAATACCAGTCTCTATAGCGTTACTAAAATACCAGTCTCTATAGTGTTACTACAATACCAGTCTCTATAGTGTTACTACAATACCAGTCTCTAGTGTTATTACAATACCAGTCTCTATAGTGTTACTACAATACCAGTTTCTAAAGTGTTACTACAATACCAGTCTCTATGGTGTTACTACAATACCAGTCTCTAGTGTTACTACAATACAGGTCTCTATAGTGTTACTACAATACCAGTCTCTAGTGTTATTACAATAACAGTCTCTATAGTGTTACTACAATACCAGTCTCTATATTGTTACTACAATACCAGTCTCTAGTGTTACTACAATACAGGTCTCTATAGTGTTACTACAATACCAGTCTCTAGTGTTATTACAATACCAGTCTCTATAGTGTTACTACAATACCAGTCTCTATAGTGTTACTACAATACTAGTCTCTATAGTGTTACTACAATACCAGTCTCTATAGTGTTACTACAATACCAGTATCTATAGTGTTACTACAATACCAGTCTCTAGTGTTACTACAATACCAGTCTCTAAAGTGTTACTACAATACCAGTCTCTATAGTGTTACTACAATACCAGTCTCTAGTGTTACTACAATACAGGTCTCTATATTGTTACTACAATACCAGTCTCTATATTGTTACTACTATACCAGTCTCTAGTGTTACTGCAATACCAGTCTCTATAGTGTTACTACAATACCAGTCTCTATATTGTTACTACAATACCAGTCTCTATAGTGTTACTACAATACCAATATCTAGTGTTACTACAATGCCAGTCTCTAAAGTGTTACTACAATACCAGTCTCTATAGTGTTACTACAATACCAGTCTCTAGTGTTACTACAATACCAGTCTCTATATTGTTACTACTATACCAGTCTCTAGTGTTACTGCAATACCAGTCTCTATAGTGTTACTACAATACCAGTCTCTATATTGTTACTACAATACCAGTCTCTATAGTGTTACTACAATACCAGTCTCTAGTTTTACTAAAATACCAGTCTCTATAGTGTTACTACAATACCAGTCTCTATAGTATTACTACAATACCAGTCTCTAATTTTACTACAATACCAGTCTCTAAAGTTTTTCTACAATACCAGTCTCTATAGTGTTACTACAATACCAGTCTCTAGTGTTACTACAATACAGGTCTCTATATTGTTACTACAATACCAGTCTCTAGTGTTATTACAATACCAGTCTCTATAGTGTTACTACAATACCAGTCTCTATAGTGTTACTACAATACCAGTCTCTATAGTGTTACTACAATACCAGTCTCTATAGTGTTACTACAATACCAGTATCTAGTGTTACTACAATACCAGTCTCTATAGTGTTACTACAATACCAGTCTCTATAGTGTTACTACAATACCAGTCTCTAGTGTTATTACAATACCAGTCTCTATAGTGTTACTACAATACTAGTATCTACTGTTATTACAATACCAGTCTCTATAGTGTTACTACAATACCAGTATCTATAGTGTTACTACAATACCAGTCTCTAGTGTTACTACAATACCAGTCTCTAAAGTGTTACTACAATACCAGTCTCTATAGTGTTACTACAATACCAGTCTCTAGTGTTACTACAATACAGGTATCTATATTGTTACTACAATACCAGTCTCTAGTGTTATTACAATACCAGTCTCTATAGTGTTACTACAATACCAGTCTCTATAGTGTTACTACAATACCAGTCTCTATAGTGTTACTACAATACCAGTCTCTATAGTGTTACTACAATACCAGTATCTAGTGTTACTACAATACAAGTCTCTATAGCGTTACTACAACACCAGTCTCTATAGTGTTACTACAATACCAGTCTCTATAGTGTTACTACAATACCAGTCTCTAGTGTTATTACAATACCAGTCTCTATAGTGTTACTACAATACTAGTATCTACTGTTATTACAATACCAGTCTCTATAGTGTTACTACAATACCAGTATCTATAGTGTTACTACAATACCAGTCTCTATATTGTTACTACAATACCAGTCTCTATAGTGTTACTACAATACCAGTCTCTAGTTTTACTAAAATACCAGTCTCTAAAGTGTTACTACAATACCCGTCTCTATGGTGTTACTACAAAACTAGTCTCTATAGTGTTACTACAATACCAGTCTCTATAGTATTACTACAATACCAGTCTCTAGTTTTACTACAATACCAGTCTCTAGTGTTACTACAATACCAGTATCTATAGTGTTACTACAATACCAGTCTCTATAGTATTAATACAATACCATTCTCTAGTGGTACTACAATACCAGTCTTTATAGTGTTACTACAATACCAGTCTCTATAGTGTTACTACAATACCAGTCTCTAGTGTTACTACAATACCAGTCTCTATTGTGTTACTACAATACCAGTCTCTATATTGTTACTACTATACCAGTCTCTAGTGTTACTGCAATACCAGTCTCTATAGTGTTACTACAATACCAGTCTCTATATTGTTACTACAATACCAGTCTCTATAGTGTTACTACAATACCAATATCTAGTGTTACTACAATGCCAGTCTCTAAAGTGTTACTACAATACCAGTCTCTATAGTGTTACTACAATACCAGTCTCTAGTGTTACTACAATACAGGTCTCTATATTGTTACTACAATACCAGTCTCTATATTGTTACTACTATACCAGTCTCTAGTGTTACAGCAATACCAGTCTCTATAGTGTTACTACAATACCAGTCTCTATATTGTTACTACAATACCAGTCTCTATAGTGTTACTACAATACCAGTCTCTAGTTTTACTAAAATACCAGTCTCTATAGTGTTACTACAATACCAGTCTCTATAGTATTACTACAATACCAGTCTCTAATTTTACTACAATACCAGTCTCTAAAGTTTTTCTACAATACCAGTCTCTATAGTGTTACTACAATACCAGTCTCTAGTGTTACTACAATACAGGTCTCTATATTGTTACTACAATACTAGTCTCTAGTGTTATTACAATACCAGTCTCTATAGTGTTACTACAATACCAGTCTCTATAGTGTTACTACAATACCAGTCTCTATAGTGTTACTACAATACCAGTCTCTATAGTGTTACTACAATACCAGTATCTAGTGTTACTACAATACCAGTCTCTATAGTGTTACTACAATACCAGTCTCTATAGTGTTACTACAATACCAGTCTCTAGTGTTATTACAATACCAGTCTCTATAGTGTTACTACAATACTAGTATCTACTGTTATTACAATACCAGTCTCTATAGTGTTACTACAATACCAGTATCTATAGTGTTACTACAATACCAGTCTCTAGTGTTACTACAATACCAGTCTCTAAAGTGTTACTACAATACCAGTCTCTATAGTGTTACTACAATACCAGTCTCTAGTGTTACTACAATACAGGTATCTATATTGTTACTACAATACCAGTCTCTAGTGTTATTACAATACCAGTCTCTATAGTGTTACTACAATACCAGTCTCTATAGTGTTACTACAATACCAGTCTCTATAGTGTTACTACAATACCAGTCTCTATAGTGTTACTACAATACCAGTATCTAGTGTTACTACAATACCAGTCTCTATAGCGTTACTACAACACCAGTCTCTATAGTGTTACTACAATACCAGTCTCTATAGTGTTACTACAATACCAGTCTCTAGTGTTATTACAATACCAGTCTCTATAGTGTTACTACAATACTAGTATCTACTGTTATTACAATACCAGTCTCTATAGTGTTACTACAATACCAGTATCTATAGTGTTACTACAATACCAGTCTCTATATTGTTACTACAATGACAGTCTCTATAGTGTTACTACAATACCAGTCTCTAGTTTTACTAAAATACCAGTCTCTAAAGTGTTACTACAATACCCGTCTCTATGGTGTTACTACAAAACTAGTCTCTATAGTGTTACTACAATACCAGTCTCTATAGTATTACTACAATACCAGTCTCTAGTTTTACTACAATACCAGTCTCTAGTGTTACTACAATACCAGTATCTATAGTGTTACTACAATACCAGTCTCTATAGTGTTACTACAATACCAGTATCTAGTGTTACTACAATACCAGTCTCTATAGAGTTACTACAATACCAGTCTCTATAGTGTTATTACAATACCAGTCTCTAGTGTTATTACAATACCAGTCTCTATAGTGTTACTACAATACTAGTATCTACTGTTATTACAATACCAGTCTCTATAGTGTTACTACAATACCAGTATCTATAGTGTTACTACAATACCAGTCTCTGTAGTGTTACTACAATACCAATATCTAGTGTTACTACAATGCCAGTCTCTATAGTGTTACTATAATACCAGTCTTTATAGTGTTACTACAATAAATGTCTCTATAGTGTTACTACAATACCAGTCTCTAGTGTTCTTACAATACCAGTCTCTATATTGTTACTACAATACCAGTCTCTAGTGTTATTACAATACCAGTCTCTATAGTGTTACTACAATACCAGTCTCTATATTTTTACTACAATACCAGTCTCTATAGTGTTACTACAATACCAGTCTATATAGTGTTACTACAAAAACAGTATCTAGTGTTACTACAATACCAGTCTCTATAGTGTTACTACAATACCAGTCTCTATAGTGTTACTACAATACCAGTCTCTATAGTGTTACTACAATACCAGTCTCTATAGTATTACTACAATACCAGTCTCTAGTGGTACTACAATACCAGTCTTTATAGTGTTACTACAATACCAGTCTCTATAGTGTTACTACAATACCAGTCTCTAGTGTTACTACAATACCAGTCTCTATATTGTTACTACAATACCAGTCTCTAGTGTTACTACAATACAGGTCTCTATAGTGTTACTACAATACCAGTCTCTAGTGTTATTACAATACCAGTCTCTATAGTGTTACTACAATACCAGTCTCTATAGTGTTACTACAATACTAGTCTCTATAGTGTTACTACAATACCAGTCTCTATAGTGTTACTACAATACCAGTATCTATAGTGTTACTACAATACCAGTCTCTAGTGTTACTACAATACCAGTCTCTAAAGTGTTACTACAATACCAGTCTCTATAGTGTTACTACAATACCAGTCTCTAGTGTTACTACAATACAGGTCTCTATATTGTTACTACAATACCAGTCTCTATATTGTTACTACTATACCAGTCTCTAGTGTTACAGCAATACCATTCTCTATAGTGTTACTACAATACCAGTCTCTATATTGTTACTACAATACCAGTCTCTATAGTGTTACTACAATACCAGTCTCTAGTTTTACTAAAATACCAGTCTCTATAGTGTTACTACAATACCAGTCTCTATAGTATTACTACAATACCAGTCTCTAATTTTACTACAATACCAGTCTCTAAAGTTTTTCTACAATACCAGTCTCTATAGTGTCACTACAATACCAGTCTCTAGTGTTACTACAATACAGGTCTCTATATTGTTACTACAATACCAGTCTCTAGTGTTATTACAATACCAGTCTCTATAGTGTTACTACAATACCAGTCTCTATAGTGTTACTACAATACCAGTCTCTATAGTGTTACTACAATACCAGTCTCTATAGTGTTACTACAATACCAGTATCTAGTGTTACTACAATACCAGTCTCTATAGTGTTACTACAATACCAGTCTCTATAGTGTTACTACAATACCAGTCTCTAGTGTTATTACAATACCAGTCTCTATAGTGTTACTACAATACTAGTATCTACTGTTATTACAATACCAGTCTCTATAGTGTTACTACAATACCAGTATCTATAGTGTTACTACAATACCAGTCTCTAGTGTTACTACAATACCAGTCTCTAAAGTGTTACTACAATACCAGTCTCTATAGTGTTACTACAAAACCAGTCTCTAGTGTTACTACAATACAGGTATCTATATTGTTACTACAATACCAGTCTCTAGTGTTATTACAATACCAGTCTCTATAGTGTTACTACAATACCAGTCTCTATAGTGTTACTACAATACCAGTCTCTATAGTGTTACTACAATACCAGTATCTATAGTGTTACTACAATACCAGTATCTAGTGTTACTACAATACAAGTCTCTATAGCGTTACTACAACACCAGTCTCTATAGTGTTACTACAATACCAGTCTCTATAGTGTTACTACAATACCAGTCTCTAGTGTTATTACAATACCAGTCTCTATAGTGTTACTACAATACTAGTATCTACTGTTATTACAATACCAGTCTCTATAGTGTTACTACAATACCAGTATCTATAGTGTTACTACAATACCAGTCTCTATATTGTTACTACAATACCAGTCTCTATAGTGTTACTACAATACCAGTCTCTAGTTTTACTAAAATACCAGTCTCTAAAGTTTTACTACAATACCCGTCTCTATGGTGTTACTACAAAACTAGTCTCTATAGTGTTACTACAATACCAGTCTCTATAGTATTACTACAATACCAGTCTCTAGTTTTACTACAATACCAGTCTCTAGTGTTACTACAATACCAGTATCTATAGTGTTACTACAATACCAGTCTCTATAGTATTAATACAATACCAGTCTCTAGTGGTACTACAATACCAGTCTTTATAGTGTTACTACAATACCAGTCTCTATAGTGTTACTACAATAACAGTCTCTAGTGTTACTACAATACCAGTCTCTATTGTGTTACTACAATACCAGTATCGATATTGTTACTACAATACCAGTCTCTATAGTGTTACTACAATACCAGTCTCTAGTGTTACTACAATACAGGTCTCTATATTGTTACTACAATACCAGTCTCTAGTGTTATTACAATATCAGTCTCTATAGTGTTACTACAATACCAGTCTCTATAGTGTTACTACAATACTAGTCTCTATAGTGTTACTACAATACCAGTCTCTATAGTGTTACTACAATACCAGTATCTAATGTTACTACAATACCAGTCTCTATAGCGTTACTAAAATACCAGTCTCTATAGTGTTACTACAATACCAGTCTCTATAGTGTTACTACAATACCAGTCTCTAGTGTTATTACAATACCAGTCTCTATAGTGTTACTACAATACCAGTTTCTAAAGTGTTACTACAATACCAGTCTCTATGGTGTTACTACAATACCAGTCTCTAGTGTTACTACAATACAGGTCTCTATAGTGTTACTACAATACCAGTCTCTAGTGTTATTACAATACCAGTCTCTATAGTGTTACTACAATACCAGTCTCTATAGTGTTACTACAATACTAGTCTCTATAGTGTTACTACAATACCAGTCTCTATAGTGTTACTACAATACCAGTATCTATAGTGTTACTACAATACCAGTCTCTAGTGTTACTACAATACCAGTCTCTAAAGTGTTACTACAATACCAGTCTCTATAGTGTTACTACAATACCAGTCTCTAGTGTTACTACAATACAGGTCTCTATATTGTTACTACAATACCAGTTTCTATATTGTTACTACTATACCAGTCTCTAGTGTTACTGCAATACCAGTCTCTATAGTGTTACTACAATACCAGTCTCTATATTGTTACTACAATACCAGTCTCTATAGTGTTACTACAATACCAATATCTAGTGTTACTACAATGCCAGTCTCTAAAGTGTTACTACAATACCAGTCTCTATAGTGTTACTACAATACCAGTCTCTAGTGTTACTACAATACAGGTCTCTATATTGTTACTACAATACCAGTCTCTATATTGTTACTACTATACCAGTCTCTAGTGTTACAGCAATACCAGTCTCTATAGTGTTACTACAATACCAGTCTCTATATTGTTACTACAATACCAGTCTCTATAGTGTTACTACAATACCAGTCTCTAGTTTTACTAAAATACCAGTCTCTATAGTGTTACTACAATACCAGTCTCTATAGTATTACTACAATACCAGTCTCTAATTTTACTACAATACCAGTCTCTAAAGTTGTTCTACAATACCAGTCTCTATAGTGTTACTACAATACCAGTCTCTAGTGTTACTACAATACAGGTCTCTATATTGTTACTACAATACCAGTCTCTAGTGTTATTACAATACCAGTCTCTATAGTGTTACTACAATACCAGTCTCTATAGTGTTACTACAATACCAGTCTCTATAGTGTTACTACAATACCAGTCTCTATAGTGTTACTACAATACCAGTATCTAGTGTTACTACAATACCAGTCTCTATAGTGTTACTACAATACCAGTCTCTATAGTGTTACTACAATACCAGTCTCTAGTGTTACTACAATACCAGTATCTATAGTGTTACTACAATACCAGTCTCTATAGTATTAATACAATACCAGTCTCTAGTGGTACTACAATACCAGTCTTTATAGTGTTACTACAATACCAGTCTCTATAGTGTTACTACAATAACAGTCTCTAGTGTTACTACAATACCAGTGTCTATATTGTTACTACAATACCAGTCTCTAGTGTTACTACAATACCAGTCTCTATAGTGTTACTAAAATACCAGTCTCTATAGTGTTACTACAATACCAGTCGCTATAGTGTTACTACAATACCAGTCTCTATTGTGTTACTACAATACCAGTATCGATATTGTTACTACAATACCAGTCTCTATAGTGTTACTACAATACCAGTCTCTAGTGTTACTACAATACAGGTCTCTATATTGTTACTACAATACCAGTCTCTAGTGTTATTACAATATCAGTCTCTATAGTGTTACTACAATACCAGTCTCTATAGTGTTACTACAATACTAGTCTCTATAGTGTTACTACAATACCAGTCTCTATAGTGTTACTACAATACCAGTATCTAATGTTACTACAATACCAGTCTCTATAGCGTTACTAAAATACCAGTCTCTATAGTGTTACTACAATACCAGTCTCTATAGTGTTACTACAATACCAGTCTCTAGTGTTATTACAATACCAGTCTCTATAGTGTTACTACAATACCAGTTTCTAAAGTGTTACTACAATACCAGTCTCTATGGTGTTACTACAATACCAGTCTCTAGTGTTACTACAATACAGGTCTCTATAGTGTTACTACAATACCAGTCTCTAGTGTTATTACAATACCAGTCTCTATAGTGTTACTACAATACCAGTCTCTATAGTGTTACTACAATACTAGTCTCTATAGTGTTACTACAATACCAGTCTCTATAGTGTTACTACAATACCAGTATCTATAGTGTTACTACAATACCAGTCTCTAGTGTTACTACAATACCAGTCTCTAAAGTGTTACTACAATACCAGTCTCTATAGTGTTACTACAATACCAGTCTCTAGTGTTACTACAATACAGGTCTCTATATTGTTACTACAATACCAGTTTCTATATTGTTACTACTATACCAGTCTCTAGTGTTACTGCAATACCAGTCTCTATAGTGTTACTACAATACCAGTCTCTATATTGTTACTACAATACCAGTCTCTATAGTGTTACTACAATACCAATATCTAGTGTTACTACAATGCCAGTCTCTAAAGTGTTACTACAATACCAGTCTCTATAGTGTTACTACAATACCAGTCTCTAGTGTTACTACAATACAGGTCTCTATATTGTTACTACAATACCAGTCTCTATATTGTTACTACTATACCAGTCTCTAGTGTTACAGCAATACCAGTCTCTATAGTGTTACTACAATACCAGTATCTATATTGTTACTACAATACCAGTCTCTATAGTGTTACTACAATACCAGTCTCTAGTTTTACTAAAATACCAGTCTCTATAGTGTTACTACAATACCAGTCTCTATAGTGTTACTACAATACTAGTCTCTATAGTGTTACTACAATACCAGTCTCTATAGTGTTACTACAATACCAGTATCTATAGTGTTACTACAATACCAGTCTCTAGTGTTACTACAATACCAGTCTCTAAAGTGTTACTACAATACCAGTCTCTATAGTGTTACTACAATACCAGTCTCTAGTGTTACTACAATACAGGTCTCTATATTGTTACTACAATACCAGTTTCTATATTGTTACTACTATACCAGTCTCTAGTGTTACTGCAATACCAGTCTCTATAGTGTTACTACAATACCAGTCTCTATATTGTTACTACAATACCAGTCTCTATAGTGTTACTACAATACCAATATCTAGTGTTACTACAATGCCAGTCTCTAAAGTGTTACTACAATACCAGTCTCTATAGTGTTACTACAATACCAGTCTCTAGTGTTACTACAATACAGGTCTCTATATTGTTACTACAATACCAGTCTCTATATTGTTACTACTATACCAGTCTCTAGTGTTACAGCAATACCAGTCTCTATAGTGTTACTACAATACCAGTATCTATATTGTTACTACAATACCAGTCTCTATAGTGTTACTACAATACCAGTCTCTAGTTTTACTAAAATACCAGTCTCTATAGTGTTACTACAATACCAGTCTCTATAGTATTACTACAATACCAGTCTCTAATTTTACTACAATACCAGTCTCTAAAGTTGTTCTACAATACCAGTCTCTATAGTGTTACTACAATACCAGTCTCTAGTGTTACTACAATACAGGTCTCTATATTGTTACTACAATACCAGTCTCTAGTGTTATTACAATACCAGTCTCTATAGTGTTACTACAATACCAGTCTCTATAGTGTTACTACAATACCAGTCTCTATAGTGTTACTACAATACCAGTCTCTATAGTGTTACTACAATACCAGTATCTAGTGTTACTACAATACCAGTCTCTATAGTGTTACTACAATACCAGTCTCTATAGTGTTACTACAATACCAGTCTCTAGTGTTATTACAATACCAGTCTCTATAGTGTTACTACAATACTAGTATCTACTGTTATTACAATACCAGTCTCTATAGTGTTACTACAATACCAGTATCTATAGTGTTACTACAATACCAGTCTCTAGTGTTACTACAATACTAGTCTCTAAAGTGTTACTACAATACCAGTCTCTATAGTGTTACTACAATACCAGTCTCTAGTGTTACTACAATACAGGTATCTATATTGTTACTACAATACCAGTCTCTAGTGTTATTACAATACCAGTCTCTATAGTGTTACTACAATACCAGTCTCTATAGTGTTACTACAATACCAGTCTCTATAGTGTTACTACAATACCAGTCTCTATAGTGTTACTACAATACCAGTATCTAGTGTTACTACAATACCAGTCTCTATAGCGTTACTACAACACCAGTCTCTATAGTGTTACTACAATACCAGTCTCTATAGTGTTACTACAATACCAGTCTCTAGTGTTATTACAATACCAGTCTCTATAGTGTTACTACAATACTAGTATCTACTGTTATTACAATACCAGTCTCTATAGTGTTACTACAATACCAGTATCTATAGTGTTACTACAATACCAGTCTCTATATTGTTACTACAATACCAGTCTCTATAGTGTTACTACAATACCAGTCTCTAGTTTTACTAAAATACCAGTCTCTAAAGTGTTACTACAATACCCGTCTCTATGGTGTTACTTTAAAACTAGTCTCTATAGTGTTACTACAATACCAGTCTCTATAGTATTACTACAATACCAGTCTCTAGTTTTACTACAATACCAGTCTCTAGTGTTACTACAATACCAGTATCTATAGTGTTACTACAATACCAGTCTCTATAGTATTAATACAATACCAGTCTCTAGTGGTACTACAATACCAGTCTTTATAGAGTTACTACAATACCAGTCTCTATAGTGTTACTACAATAACAGTCTCTAGTGTTACTACAATACCAGTGTCTATATTGTTACTACAATACCAGTCTCTAGTGTTACTACAATACCAGTCTCTATAGTGTTACTACAATACCAGTCTCTATAGTGTTACTACAATACCAGTCGCTATAGTGTTACTACAATACCAGTCTCTATTGTGTTACTACAATACCAGTATCGATAGTGTTACTACAATACCAGTCTCTAGTGTTATTACAATACCAGTCTCTATAGTATTACTACAATACCAGTCTCTATAGTGTTATTACAATACCAGTCTCTATAGTGTTACTACAATACCAGTCTCTAGTGTTATTACAATACCAGTCTCTAGTGTTACTACTGTGGTTTCTAAATAATGATGCTAATTATGCTGTGAGAACAAGGAATCCGCTGACACTGTCCTCGATTATAATAGTTTTATTACATTCAAGATTTCAGCGCCAATTTACAGACTTCTGCAGACATCTGGAGAACAACCGACCCAATCTAATATGTTGTTACTACCCGTCCTTTGTTTCAACCATGGTATTTATAATCTGTGACATGATATGGGTGGTTTCCCCTACAGACCAATCCCAGGACGCCACATAACATACTTCCTCTGTTTTAGGGTGCCCCTATAGAAATGCTCTCCAGATGCTTCCTCAAGCTGAGTCAACATCCTCTAAGACACCATTTGCAAACGTCAGCAAAGTCATGAATTGTTTAGACACTACATATTTCCCCCCTTCGAGACTAATTAAGTCTCGAAAACAAAAAGAATAGGATTATGACAAATAACAATTTCTCTTATTGAGTAACTTTAGCAATAAACCACATTTTATGGGGTGTAAACACATTTTTCTATGGAGTGTAAATAAATGTATATGAAATATGATCAAATCTTTATAGAGTGTGAGAGCGAAAAACCTGTCTGGCAGCTTTCTTCCCAAATATCCATCAATCAATCAAGACAGTAAAATTCTCTCACGGCCCTCTGCCCCAGGCAACCACCTAAGTACTCCAGATCAATTCATAAATCTTTATCAATACATTTTAAACTATGATACAATTGAATACACATGAAAGCCTCAGCAAACAAAATACAATCAAAAATTTCCACATTCAGGCTGGTCAACCTATCGGACCCTCCTGTGGATTCTCCCTGTTCATGCCTAGACCCAATATCCCTAAGCATCCACGAAATAAACAAAAACATCTGAGATCCCCACATGTACCCAACAACAGCAAATATCATTCTTCAAAAATTAATGCAGAAAGAATATGACACAAATTATGTATTACACATGCAAATATGTCTATATATCATTGCAGACACTGGAATGTAGTCCACTACACTTCATCTCCTCAGCAGTGTCGACTTTCAATGAAACGTCGATGATGGAATCTGAACATTTCCACACCTTCCTTGTTCCACTTCCTCCAGTCCATTCATATTGTCCATTCATATTGTCCATGTTTGAGTATTTGAATCCCCTCTACACATTCCCCCATATGCTTCTGGAAGAAAAGAAAAGACCAAACAGTATCTTTTGCAAAACAACACATGCAAATTAAAACATCAATATCAACAATAATATAAAAATGATATATAAAATGATATATAAAATGAATCACATTCCATTTCCCCCCTTTGATTCATAACAAAATACTAAAATCGCAATAATATGTAAAAACGTGAAAAATGATCGGATATTCAAAATGGATATCTGTCCATCAATACTCCATCCAGTCACACTTGTTCATCTCCATCTAGATCAGTAACAGTTAACAACGGCATCTGAGTGTTTTCTCCAGGCATCACAACTCCAACCCATCTCAATATCATAGCCTTCGCAAAAGTCAATAACAAAGTACAAAAGCAAAACATCACACACAGCGCTATAAGAGCTGCTACTAAAATCTGAACTATCACTGTTCCCACTGGGCCTAACTGATCTTGCAACCAAGCCTTCGCTGACCATCCAGCTCCTTCAGATCTACCAAACGCATCCCTTATATTCTTCAATGCATCTATAACACTAGTGATATTATCGGAACTATCGGGGATCAAAGTATAACAATCATCCCCCGTCAAGTTCATAGCCAAACATAAGCCACCTTGTTTTGCTAAAATATAGTCAAGAGCCATGTCATGTTTCAACAGCGTCAGTCTGTGACTTCTTTGAGTATTTGACAGAAGGTTAAACCCTCTTATCGTTTCATTTGCAAAACCCTGCAAAGTATAGGTAATATTATCAATGTGATCTGCCAAAAATGTTACACCATACCATGGAAAAAGTCCAAGTCCCCACTTCTCTCCTAGACTTATCCTCCAATGGTAGGCTTCCAGACTATGAAATTTCGCCATGTCCCTTTTCACCCTATTCCCAAACCTAGAATCAGATGTATCTGTGTCCGGTGCTTCCCCTCTTTTAATGGTAAAAACCTCATATGGAAGCTTCAACGTCGACATGTAACAACATCCTGTCCATCCATAGGGTAAGAATATATATGCTTTATCACCACAAACCCACCAAATATCTCTAAAATTCCCAATAGTCACATTACCAGGCAAAAGCTGATCTTTCACCATCAAAGTCCTGCTCTTCTTACTACCTGGAACATAAAAAGTTACATTATATTTCTCATTACTAACCTTATGTTCATGCTTACCCAAAGTCATCATATAATCATCACAATCTGATATTCCCATAAACATACCCTTTCCATCATATGTTTTATTTGAACAAAAACAGCTTTTAGCCCTCACGGGTTTCACCTCCAATGCTTCAGGAATCACTGTTAACTGATTTTCCTTCCGATCTAACAAATTCACATAGGGTAATTCATTTAACCAAGAACACTTAAACCTAGGCCTAAACAAATGCTTCGACAACGACATTATTGTATCTGTTAATGATTGTTGCTGATACAACAGCCATGATAAAGCATAAGATTGACACGTACTTGATAGAGGTTGAGCCACCGTCTCTAAGATTGAACCCCATGTGCCTGGTGCTGGAATTCTCAACAGACATGGACCCTCAAGATTCCTCACTGATCCATCAAATGAGTTAACTGCTGGAACCAAAGATTCCTACCTGCCCATCCATCTTTAATTTGCAAAACAGAAGAATCAAATCCATATGCCTTCCATTTAGTTTCTCTCTTCCCTAACGAGCGGTATTGATCAGATATATCTTCTTGTCTTCCATCAAAATCAAAGAACTCATCCTGTACCTCCATGATAGTATTCTGCACTATTTCTCCATTCTCTACTACCATCTGCTCTCCTATTTCAACACTATCCTTACTACCATTCACAGCACTCTCCATCCGTATCATAAACTCCTGAATCACTCTTACTACATCCTTAAGTTTCAGAAAAGTTGTTGTTGGTGTCTGTTTCACATTTCCTAAATTTGTTATTGCCGTCGTAACATTAATCTTTTTCAAAGTTACTATTAAAATAGTTGCTTTAGTTGATGTATTAACACTCTTAATTATTTCCAGTGGGAAAGTGACAGATATCCTCTGTGTATTATTTACTGTTGGAGTGGCTACTGTAATATACTGCTCCTGAACTCCTTTGGTGACTGTGAAAGCTTCAACAGACTTTAAATCTTCCATCATAAGTGTCACCTTACGAGTTACATAGCCTTTTAACCAATAATTCTTAACCGGAACAAATTTTAATGCTTGCACTAAATAAGTACACATATATTCTCCCTGATCTTTCCATGTAACATTACGCAAAATAAGTGAGCAATCACTCATAACCCTCTTCCACTTCATATCGTTGTACAAAATATACTTCCTTTGACTAGGGGGCACAGCTTCTACTTCTTGTCCTGATAACAACACTTCTTCTCCGTAATTATCTCTCCACGTGGGAGGAATGTCACCACCCCCACTCCATCTCTCACATCTACAAGGAAGATGAGCTGTACCACCCATCCTAACCCTAATTACAGTCTTTTCCTCTAAAATTGGTGTTGGAGCAATTGGCTCCATTGTAATCAAATGTGATACATTTATAGCTTTAATAACTGTCAATGTTGAAAGAGTTGAATTGCTTCTCACTGTTGTTGTAATAGGCTGAAGTGTTGATGTCATTGTTGTTGATTCATCTATTTTCCCTAAAGCTTTGAACTCTTTACTTATATTTCCATCTATCACCACTAGTGTCACTATATTAACTCTCAGTCCCAACTCTAATCCCTCACTTTCAAACTGTTGATTATAAAAAAAAAATACATTTATAATCACCTTCATCCTCCTGCTGGGAATTGTACACATAGATACTGCAATCACCCTCAATCTTCATTCTTCTCTTATCATTCAGCAACGCCCGAGTGGCGCAGTGGTCTAAGGCACTGCATCGCAGTGCTAGCTGTGCCACTAGAGATCCTGGTTCGAATCCAGGCTCTGTCGTAGCCGGCCGTGACCGGGAGACCAATGGGGCGGCACACAATTGGCCCAGCGTTGTCTAGGGTAGGGGAGGGAATGGCCGGCAGGGATGTAGCTCAGTTGGTAGGGCATGGCGTTTGCAACGCCAGGGTTGTGGGTTCGATTCCCACGGGGGTATAAAAAATAATGTAAGTTGCTCTGGATAAGAGCGTCTGCTAAATGACGTAAATGCATACTTTCTCAATGCAACTGCTCCTAACATATCTAGACTCCTGCCATATCTATCTTCCCACTGAACTCTAAATTTCCCTTCACCACTGTTCTCCCTCGTGCACTTACATGGGAGCTGAGCTGACCGTCCTAGAGTTACTTCAACCCTAGATTTCGTAATGTTTTGGTCTGACTTTTCTCCTAACTGGTCTGGGCCTACTTTGTCTAACCGAATCACCAGCTTCTCCTGTAACAGAGTTGCCCTTGGTGATCTCCGCTGCTTCACATTCCACTGAAATATTCCCTGTTGTTTCTGGGACATATTGAACATCAATGTTCCCAAATCTCCTTTACTTTCCATCCATTGCAGAGTCATCTCTGGCATCATCAGAAGTGTAAACATTATCATCAACGTTATCCACAACATGGACAATCTCTCCTTCTGGGTTTTCACTCTGGATATTGTCATGCATCTCTCCTTCTTCCTGTTCTCCCCTATCTCCATCCTGCTCTCTTGAGCCTTCAACATCCTGTCTCTCTGCGCGTGGCACCTCTTCTCCAGGCGCTTTAACACAATGTGACAAATGATACCACGTTGGAGACCCTTTAACCTGGACTGCTGTTCCAGTACTACGAACAACTTCAAATGGTCCTTCACAACGTTCGTTATACCACTTCCTTCTAAATACCTTCACGAACACCTTGTCCCCAGGTTGCACTGTACTCATTTTTTGCTCATCAAGCTCCTCCTGCACCTCTTATTTTCTTTGCCTGTCAGAAACATATGTGGACAACTTTTTATGAAAATTGGCCATATATGTAACGTACGCTCTCATTTCATCTTCCAAAAGAGCCAATCTTGGACCCTTTCCGCTTTTTCGCAAACAAGGCGTAGGCATCCTTCTTCCTGTTACCAGTTCATGGGGTGTCATACGTAGATCATGCAACTCACTTGAGCGACACACCATTAATGCTAAAGGAAGCGCCGCTATCCAGTTTAGACTCGTATGCTGACAAATTTTGACAATGCGATTTTTCAAGACATCGTTCATTTTTTCACAAATCCCTTGACTTTGTGGGTGATAAACTGCTCCAAGACGTTGCTGAATTCCCAATTTTTGCAACATCAATTTCACTGATTTATCCACAAATTCCTTCCCATTATCTGAGGATATTCGATCGGGTAATCCCCACCTGTTTATGACTTCTTTATACAAGAACTTGGCAACCGATTGAGCATCTTTTCGCTTGGTTGGACAGGCCTCCGGCCATCGTGAAAATCTATCTACAACCACCAACATGTATCTTTTCCCATCAACTGGTTTTATCATATCAACAAAGTCGATAACCAACTCATGCATAGGACCTCTCGGTGTAGGAATGTAACCAGGAAGAACAGTCACACCCCTGCAAACATTATTTATCAGACAGATTGTGCACCTGCCTATGACATAGTCAACCTGTTCAAGCAAATATGGTGCCCAAAAACCATACTCCTTTGTGATCTTTCTCCTAACCTCCCCCCTTGCAAGATGAGCTAACCCATGTGCTTCCTGAATCATCAGACCTAATAGGTCTAGAGGCGCTACTATCAACCCTTCATGGTTTCTCCAAAGACCAGTAGCATCTTTGACAGCCCCTCGGTCAACCATAGCTGTTTGTCGATCATAGAAGCAGCTTCCTGCATCAAAATCACATCCTTAAGCGTCATTTTTTCTTCCAAGTCCACTCCATGAGTGACCAGAAAAACTTTTCCCAATTTGTCCGCTCCTGTGACGGCTTTTGCAGCTTCATCAGCAGCTTTGTTCCCTTGTGTGACTTTTGACACATCTGTTTTATGAGCTGCACACTTAGCTATCGCTATCTCTTTAGGCTTCATCATAGCATGCAATAGTTTCATTATTTGCGCATGATGTTGTATCGGAGAACCATCCGTTTTCTTAAACCCTCGACCTTTCCATACTGCCACAAACAAATGACATACACTATGTGCATATGCTGAATCAGTGTATATCGTCACTCGCTTTCCTTCTGCTAACAAACATGCTTCTGTTAGCCCCACAAGTTCAGCAAGTTGTGCAGATGCAGGCTGTGGTATTGCTTCAGCCTTTTCAACAACAAATCCAGTTCCTTGGGCTTTAACTACTGCATAGCCAGCACACAATTTATCTCCCACACGATAACAAGACCCATCAGTCCAATACTCCAGGTCTGTCTCACGTAATGGAAAGGCTTGCAAATATGATCTAAGCCTCGAGTATTTCTCTGCTTCTTGGACACAATCATGTGGCTCACCGTCCTCTGAAGTTGGCAAATTCTCGGCTGGATTCACCGTATCACACCTCACTAAGGTGACATCTTCCTGCTCTAAGAGCCTATGATAGTCTCTGAGCCTAGGCATAGTCAATGTATATTTCCCATAGTTCAGAAGATTTCTGAGACTATGATGGGTAAGAATTGTTACTGGGTAACCCATCGTAACAGATGATGCTTTGTCATACATTGAATATACTCCCACCATTGCTCTGTAGCACAGTGGTAGCCCTAGTTCTACTTCTGAATAGGCAGTAGAGTAGTAGGAAATAGGCTGAGGATTCATCCCTGTGCCTGTCGGATGACAAAGAACTGCACATGCATATCTACCTCCAGTAGAAGTAGACACATATAGCAAAAAGTTCTTAGAGTAGTTGGTAGTGTAAGTGCAGGTGCCTCCTGCAACCTCTGTTTGATCGTTTCAAATGCCACATGGCCTTCCTGTGTCCAGGAAAGATTGCTATGGAGTTGACCATTTCCAGTATCCTTAACCATAGCTCTCAAAGGTCCCGTCAAACTAGTATAGCTCTCAACCCAAGCTGAAGAATAACCAGCAATACCAAGAAATGTCATCATCTCTCTGACAGTTCTAGAATTCGGAGCCTTACGAATAGCTTCCAATTGACTGTCTGAAATGTTTCTATGTCCATGCGTTATTTTCTGACCCAAATAAACAACCTTCTCCTGGCAATATTGCAACTTTTTCTCTGAAACCTAATGCCCCTTTTCTGCCAATACCTGTAGCAATTTAATTGAGTCTCTATGACATGTTTCCTTATTCTGTGAGCAGATAATTATTTAATCTACGTACTGAATGACAGTGCTTTGCAATATCTGATCTATCCCTACCAAATCATCCTTCAGTACTTTATTGAAAATATGGGGACTATGCTTGTACCCCTGTGGCAAACGACTGTACTCATAGAATTGTCCCTTATATGTGAACCCAAATAAACCCTGACTTTCTACACTAAGTGGAACACTAAAAAATGCACCACATAAGTCTAACACCGTAAAATGTGTCGCATCAGGAGGAATTTGGGCTAACAAGGTATGCGGGTCTGGCACTTCTGCTGGAAAGTCAGTCACTACCTCATTCACTGCTCTCAAATCATGAACCACACGATAAGTTTCATCTGGTTTTTTCACAGGCAACAAAGGCGTGTTACTCTGAGGGTTCTTTGTTGTCCTTAAAACACCTGCTTTCGAAAGTCCTTCAATTTGTGGTTCAATCCCTTGGATTGCTTCATCGTTCAATGGATACTGATTCTTCCAATGAGGTCTGGCTCCTGGTCGAAGTTCAACTTTCACCGGTTGGGCTGATTTCACAAGTCCAATATCGGTACTGTGTTGAGACCACAAACATTCTGGAACTTGTTGCAACATCTCTTCTTTCATAGGGTCTGAATCCATCTTCACACTGCAAATAGATTCATGTGTCATCCGTACAGCTTGTGGCTCTCCTTGTCCTTGAGCCGAAATCATTATTTTGAGAAATCGCTGATCTTCACTCCTCCAAATCGTCAAATTCTCTTTCATCGGTACGAAAACAGCTTTCTCTGCTTCTGTCATCATTTCTCCTATTTGCTTCTGCTCATAACCTTCAGAAACCAACAAGGTCACATGTGGCACACTCTTCTCAATCTCAAATTCTTTATCCAGATAATCGTCTGTGTTTATCTTCATAGCTGCTCCTTGTGGTCCTAAAATTATGCAACATGAGCTGAGTTGAACTTTCTTTGGTTGATGACTCAACCATTCCCCTGAGTTCGATTGGGCAGCATTCTTGAAATACTTGAGCGTACAATGAAATGGATATTCCGGAAGCCTCGCATCTGGCATATTTGCCACAATACATTTCTCCCATATCTTAGCCTGCTTCAAAAAATCTTCACTGAGATTTCAAATCCAGAATAATGAAGACGAATCCATCTCTGTCATCATCAACAATTGGTAAACCTTTTCCTTTGGCACTTCTACCAGACAGACGTCTGGTGTACATTTTATTGTACAGTTCAACTTACACAATGCATCTCTTCCCAACAATGCAATAGGTGTATGTTCTGATACCAGTATGGGTATTGTAATTTTCTGATTTTTATAGCAGAGCTCAATTGGTTCCGTAAGAGGAATCAGCTGTCTCACTCCCTCAAATCTGATTGTCCTAATTAGTTGATTGGACATAAGGAGATGTGTAGCATCTGCAGGCCGAACGCAGGTAAAAGCAGCTCCGCTATCCGCCATCACTTCCAATGGTCGGTTGTTTATTTTCACCTCAATTGTTGGATCTTTTTCCGGTCCTGATGCTACCAGCTGACCCCCCCCTTTCGGATCTTCTGGGCACCCCTAGAATCCTTGCTCCGGGCCCCTATAGGGGTTCACCGGTCCTCCAGATGATCTTGACTGACCCCTGTGTCTTCCTCTGAAATTCCCTCTGATGTTTCCTCCTGGCCCATTACACTCACGGGCAAAGTGACCAACCTGTCCACAAAGACCAACCTGCTCTCTTTCCTTGGCCTCAATGTATACTTCTTCTCCAATTCTTGGGATCCTTTTCTCAGCAGTTTTTTCTTCTGTATCTCCAGCTTCTTGAGTTGTTCTTCCAGTTCTCTTACTTCTTCTAAATTATTTGCCTTATCCAGGCATGATACGCATCGGTCTATATCTATTTCTATTTCTTCTGTGCTAGTCATTGCAGGATAAAATCCTCTTGAATATGAAGCACCTTTAATCTCCAAATCTTTATCGCTGTCTTCATCTTCACTTTCATCAGAACTCGAATATCTTGTATTCTTCTTCTTCAAACATCCATCACCCCTTCTTTCCGCTCTGGCCAACTTCCGTCTGATCACAGGGTCATATCCACCCATGATCTCTTCTGAATCACTCTGATTATCATCATCATCATCTTCAAGTTCCATCCTCCTGAACCTCACTCCACCCTTAGTTTCCAGACATCTCGTTTTCTTCTTACTTTTGGAGTTTGGATTCATCTTTATGGTCGTTTCTGCTTGTCCTCTCTCTATTATTTGTTCATCTTCATCTCTGATGCAATAATCACCCTCATGAATGATCATTGGAATGATCATTCTTATCCATTACAAAACATCTCTATACACTCTTGAAACTCCTCCCTGTAGGCTCATGATCTTCTAATAGTTATTAAACATTCTCTTTTTTTATAGAGACTCATACAATTTTAACCTTAACGTCCTTCCAGGTGGCTCATATATAGTTAACAATTATTAACGTTCTCACCAACGGAGACTCATAAGATTTTAACCTTAACTTACATATTTCCTTACAAAAAACAAAAACCCCTGTTCTCAACCAAACCATATATATGTATATATCTCTAACATAAATCTTATCCTAACATGAGTCGACATACAGTTTAAACACAACAGAGACGTCTTTATTTTATTATTTGTTCTACCCCCACACACACACACTCAATTCAAGAGGCTTGTATCCTTTCCTACGGACCTCTAAAGCATGCTACCGCCATTCCTTATATTTCTCATTGTTCCTAAATTTATGCTACCTCTGAGTTTGCAGATATTCAAATGAGAGGTTACATCGAACATATACCTCGTCAACTATAAGTTGAGCGGTAACTTGCAACCGAATGTATCTACTACAAACCCCAGTTCCCAGAACTCACCTAAAAAATCAACCTAGTGAGTTTTCAGGATTTTCGGCCCATCCTAATGATCGCCTCATTTGAGGGCTTGCCATAGATCAACGACGTCCTAATTTGTATAAATTTTTCCTTGGCCTTATTCCTTCATTATATTCGTTTTACATTTTATTCAAGCAAAATATCCCTGTGTCCAGTATTATCAATCCCTATAGACACTCCCCCCCTGTTTGCGTTGTTTCCAGCGCAAACACATTTAGAAATTTAGAACGGACTCTTATCCCACGGCAAATAACAGCAAAGTGCACACATAAGTCTTTCAAACGGTACATCTCCCCAGCGCACACACCCACATAAGCAAACGAACCGATCAGCACACAAAATTGTGAGAAATCTCACCTTATGTGCCGGCGTCTTGAGCGGGAGTCACTTCGTAGCTCATGAATGGAACGCTGGAGAGACGCAACACGTCCCAAAGTTCCTCGTCGCCATTCTGTGGTTTCTAAATAATGATGCTAATTATGCTGTGAGAACAAGGAATCCGCTGACACTGTCCTCGATTATAATAGTTTTATTACATTCAAGATTTCAGCGCCAATTTACAGACTTCTGCAGACATCTGGAGAACAACCGACCCAATCTAATATGTTGTTACTACCCGTCCTTTGTTTCAACTATGGTATTTATAATCTGTGACATGATATGGGTGGTTTCCCCTACAGACCAATCCCAGGACGCCACATAACAGACTTCCTCTGTTTTAGGGTGCCCCTATAGAAATGCTCTCCAGATGCTTCCTCAAGCTGAGTCAACATCCTCTAAGACACCATTTGCAAACGTCAGCAAAGTCATAAATTGTTTAGACACTACACTACAATACCAGTCTCTAGTGTAATTACAATACCAGTCTCTATAGTGTTACTACAATACCAGTATCTATAGTTTTACTACAGTCTTTATCTGTCACTGGGCTACTTTCTCTACTACAGACAGAAACAGTTTCCATCATGTCTTATAGCCTACAATACAATACAATGGTAGGTCATGGTAGGTCAAACATAAACAGTTTCCATAGTGTCTTATAGCCTACAATACAATGCAATGGTAGGTCATGGTAGGTCAGACAGAAACAGTTTCCATAGTGTCTTACAGCCTACAATACAATACAATGGTAGGTCATGGTAGGTCAGACAGAAACAGTTTCCATAGTGTTTTATAACCTACAATACAATACAATGGTAGGTCATGGTAGGTCAGAAAGCGTGATGTGTTTTTGATAGCTACCAACACACCACATACATTACATTGACATTTTGTCATAACCGTCAGAAAGGCCAATACCAGGGTAAAGCTTACTGTATGTAATTGGAACAGCTACACCCAACATCCCTCCCACATGGCACCCTATTCCCTATATAGTGCACTACTTTCAACCAGAGCCCTTTGGGCAAAGAGAGGCGCAGCCCTAAACATTGCCTTTTGTAGGTCAGAGGGGTTTTCTTGAGTACCCTATAAAGGAATCAGTCACATGAGTTGCTGTCAAACAAACAATGTGGTAGTTGAAATATGTCCGTGGCCCTCTATTGAAGAAAATGATGGTTAGTTCTGTCCACACTCCACAGCCCTTTTTCACTCTCCCACCTTGCTTAGATTGAAATGGTCGATTAGATGTTGGCGTGTGGTCAGCAACACTTCTTAACAACACTGTGAAAATTAATGGCCTTTATTTAAGATACACCTCATTTAAAGGAAACCTAGGGCAATCCTTGCTGTTACAATGAAGCATCTGACATCTCTAACTGTTGAGGAAGTGCTCAAGTGATGTTGAACTTGACCTTCTGTAGATCTAATGGAATAGAAATAGTACTGCATACTGAACTGCATACATACAGCATACTGAACTGCGTACATACTGCACACTGTACTGCATACATACTGCATTCTGTACTGCATACATACTGCATGCATACTGCATACATACTGCATACTGTACTAGATACATACTGGCAAACATACTGCATACTGTACTACATACCTACTGCATACTGTACTGCATACATACTGCATACTGTACTGGATACATACTGCATACTGTACAGCATACATACTGCATGCATACTGGAAACATACTGCATATTGTACTGCATACATGCTGCATACTGTACTGAATACATACTGCATACTGTACTGCATACTGTACTACATACATACATACTGCATACTGTACTACATACATACTGGTCCTCTGTAGCTCAATTGGTAGAGCATGGCGCTTGTAACGCCAGGGTAGTGGGTTCGATCCCCAGGACCACCCATACGTAAAGATGTATGCACACATGACTGTAAGTCGCTTTGGATAAAAGTGTCTGCTAAATGGCATATTGTTATTTATTATTATTATACTGTACTGCATACATACTGTATACTGTAGATGCATATATGCTGCATACTGTACTGCATACATACTGCATACTGTGCTGCATACATACTGCATGATGTACTGCATACATACTGCATACTGTGCTGCATACATGCTGCATACTTTAAAACACATTTAGTAGAAGACAAATAGAACATTACTCTATTGAATTATGTTTTGCTTGACCTTGTAGGTTGGTTGCTGAATTCAGTGAAACACATTATGACTAAGATGTCTTCATTGTCTTTCCCTCTCAACAGGTTAACAGGATTTCAGATCCCACCTCCCGTCACCAGCACAGGGTCCATATTTTCACTACGGCTTACCAGTGACTTTGCAGTAAGCGCTCATGGATTTAAGATGGCTTATGAAGGTGAGAGAAAAAAATATTCACTGTTGTTTCTTGTAGAGGTGATCATGATCAAACTACTAAACTTTGTATTGAGTCAAATGAAACTCAGAGGTCGTTAGATTATTGTCTTTAGTCACAAAATTAGAATTTGTATTTATTAAGAAACATTAAATCTCCATAGAAAGCATATACACAACATCCTAAACATTTTCTCATTTCATCTCCTGTCTGGCTCATGTATTATGACAACATTTGGTCCCATTGACCCGAATCTCATCATTTCCCCTCTGTCCCAAACCGTTTCTCTTTCCAGAGGTGCATATCATATCACACAACATATGGTGCAGGGAATTAGCTGAACTAATGTATGTGCTAACTCATCTCTGTCGAGAGTAGTGCAGAAGTCGACAGAAGTGCAGGGGCTGTCTAAATATGAAGTATCCCTCTGTGGCTGTAGGTTATGTCTAGCTCCTCTCCTCTCCTCTCCTCTCCTCTCCTCTCCTCTCCTCTCCTCTCCTCTCCTCTCCTCTCCTCTCCTCTCCTCTCCTCTCCTCTCCTCTCCTCTCCTCTCCTCTCCTCTCCTCTCCTAACCTCTCCTCTCCTATCTTTTCCTCTTTATCTCCTCTCTACTCTATCCTCTGCCCCCTCTCATTCTTGTGATTTTAGCTCAGTGGTGCTCATAGTGACTCAGATATTATTTTAACTCAGTGGTGTTCGCAGAGACTCGGATATGATTTTAGCTCAGTGATGCTCGTAGAGACTCAGAAATGATTTTAGCTCAGTGATGCTCGTAGAGACTCATATGATTTTAGCTCAGTGATGCTCGTAGAGACTCATATGATTTTCGTTCAGTGGTGCTCTTGGAGACTCATATGATTTTAGCTCAGTGATGCTCGTAGAGACTCATGAATTTAGCTCAGTGGTGCTCGTAGAGACTCATATGATTTTAGCTCAGTGGTGTTTTTAGACTTGGATATGATTTTAGCTCAGTGATGTTCATAGAGACTCATATTATTTTAGCTCAGTGATGCTCGTAGAGACTCAGATATGATTTTAGCTCAGTGGTGCTCGTAGAGACTCATATAATTTTAGCTCAGTGTTGCTCGTAGAGACTCAGATAGGATTTTAGCTCAGTGGTGTTCCTAGAGACTCGGATATGATTTTAGCTCAGCGATGCTCGTAGAGACTCATATGATGTTAGCTCAGTGATGCTCGTAGAGACTCAGATATGATGTTAGCTCAGTGGTGCTCGTAGAGACTCAGATATGATTGAATCATGAATGAGTTAAGTGGATTTGAATCTGCATGTCTACGAAGAAACGGAGAGAGGGAGAGAGAGAAGGACACGAGACACAAGGTGCAAGGAAAGCAGGTATGCGTCCAAAATGGCAACCTATTCCCTATAAAGTGTTCTACTTTTGAGCAGAGTCTTATGGGCCCTGGTCAAGAGTAGTGTCCTATATAGGGAATAGGGTGCCATTTGGGACACAGACGAAGAGATGGAATCTCATTGTATTACAGTCCTCTCCTCTTCTCTCATCTCCTCTCGTTAATGTGTCTCAGGCAGTCCTGTCCTGTTCTGTCCTGTCCTGTCCTGTCCTGTCCTCTCCTCTCCTCTCCTCTCCTCTCCTCTCCTCTCCTCTCCTCTCCTCTCCTCTCCTCTCCTCTCCTCTCCTCTCCTCTCCTCTCCTCTCCTCTCCTCTCCTCTCCTCTCCTCTCCTCTCCTCTCCTCTGCTCTAGTTAATGTGTTTCAGCCAGTCCTCTGGAAGATGCACAACCTCAACCCTGTTTTAATAGGGTCTGTGCTTCTCATGCTGCCCTGAATACTCTTGTTTTCTGAAGAGATTGGTTAGCTAGCTATATGTATGGACTGTATATGGTAGTTTTCTGAAGAGATTAGTTAGCTAGCTATATTTCTGCAATGTATATGATAGTTTTCTGAAGGGATTGCTTAGCTAGCTATATTTATATACTGTATATCAAATCAAATCAAATCAAAATTTATTGGCCACATGCGCCGAATACAACAGGTGCAGACATTACAGTGAAATGCTTACTTACAGCCCTTAACCAACAGTGCATTTATTTTTAACAAAAAAGTAAAAATAAAACAACAACAAAAAAAGTGTTGAGAAAAAAAGAGCATAAGTAAAATAAAATAACAGTAGGGAGGCTATATATACAGGGGGGTACCGGTGCAGAGTCAATGTGCGGGGTCACCGGCTAGTTGAGGTAGTTGAAGTAATATGTACATGTGGGTAGAGTTAAAGTTACTATGCATAAATAATAAACAGAGTAGCAGCAGCGTAAAAGGATGGGGTGGGGGGGCAGTGCAAATAGTCTGGGTAGCCATGATTAGCTGTTCAGGAGTCTTATGGCTTGGGGGTAGAAGCTGTTGAGAAGTCTTTTGGACCTAGACTTGGCACTCCGGTACCGCTTGCTGTGCGGTAGCAGAGAAAACAGTCTATGACTAGGGTGGCTGGAGTCTTTGACAATTTTGAGGGCCTTCCTCTGACACCGCCTGGTATAGAGGTCCTGGATGGCAGGAAGCTTGGCCCCAGTAATGTACTGGGCCGTACGCACTACCCTCTGTAGTGCCTTGCGGTCGGAGGCCAAGCAGTTGCCATAGCAGGCGGTGATGCAACCAGTCAGGATGCTCTCGATGGTGCAGCTGTATAATATTTTGAGGATCTGAGGACCCATGCCAAATCTTTTCAGTCTCCTGAGGGGGAATAGGCTTTGTCGTGCCCTCTTCACGACTGTCTTGGTGTGTTTGGACCATGATAGTTCGTTGGTGATGTGGACACCAAGGAACTTGAAGCTCTCAACCTGTTCCACTACATCCCCGTCGATGAGAATGGGGGCGTGCTCAGTCCTCTTTTTTTTCCTGTAGTCCACAATCATCTCCTTTGTCTTGGTCACGGTGAGGGAGAGGTTGTTATCCTGGCACCACACGGCCAGGTCTCTGACCTCCTCCCTATAGGCTGTCTCATCGTTGTCGGTGGTCAGGCCGACCACTGTTGTGTTGTCGGCAAACTTAATGATGGTGTTGGAGTCGTGCCTGGCCATGCAGTCATGGGTGAACAGGGAGTACAGGAGGGGACTGAGCACGCACCCCTGAGGGGCCCCCGTGTTGAGGATCAGTGTGGCAGATGTGTTGTTACCTACCCTTACCACCTGGGGGCGGCCCATCAGGAAGTCCAGGATCCAGTTGCAGAGGGAGGTGTTTAGTCCCAGGATCCTTAGCTTAGTGATGAGCTTTGAGGGCACTATGGTGTTGAATGCTGAGCTGTAGTCAATGAATAGCATTCTCACGTAGGTGTTCCTCTTGTCCAGGTGGGAAAGGGTAGTTTGGAGTGCAATAGAGATTGCATCATCTGTGGATCTGTTGGGGTGGTATGCAAATTGGAGTGGGTCTAGGGGTTCTGGGATAATGCTGTTGATGTGAGCCATGACCAGCCTTTCAAAGCTCTTCATGGCTACAGACGTCAGTGCTACGGGTCGGTAGTCATTTAGGCAGGTTATCTTAGAGTCCTTGGGCACAGGGACTATGGTGGTCTACTTGAAACATGTTGGTATTACAGACTCAGTCAGGGACATGTTGAAAATGTCAGTGAAGACACTTGCCAGTTGGTCAGCACATGCTCGGAGTACACGTCCTGGTAATCCGTCTGGCCCTGCGGCCTTGTGAATGTTGACCTGCTTAAAAGTCTTACTCACATCGGCTACGGAGAGCGTGATCACATAGTCATCCGGAACAGCTGGTGCTCTCATGCATGCTTCAGTGTTGCTTGCCTCGAAGCGAGCATAGAAGTGGTTTAGCTCATCTGGAAGTCTTGTGTCACTGGGCAGCTCGCGGCTGTGCTTCCCTTTGTAGTCTGTAATAGTTTTCAAGCCCTGCCACATCCGACGAGCGTCTGAGCCAGTGTAGTACGATTCAATCTTAGTCCTGTATTGACTCTTTGCCTGTTTGATGGTTCGTCGGAGGGCATAGCGGGATTTCTTATAAGCGTCCGGGTTAGAGTCCCACTCCTTGAAAGCGGCAGCTCTACCCTTTAGCTCAGTGCGGATGTTTCCTGTAATCCATGGCTTCTGGTTGGGGTATGTACGTACGGTCACTGTGGGGACGACATCATCGATGCACTTATTGATGAAGCCAGTGACTGATGTGGTGTACTCCTCAATGCTATCTGAAGAATCCCGGAACATGTTCCAGTCTGTGCTAGCAAAACAGTCCTGTAGCTTAGCATCAGCGTCATCTGACCACTTTTTTATTAACCGAGTCACTGGTGCTTCCTGCTTTAGTTTTTGCTTATAAGCAGGAATCAGGAGGATAGAGTTATGGTCAGATTTGCCAAATGGAGGGCGAGGGAGAGCTTTGTATGCGTCTCTGTGTGTGGAGTAAAGGTGGTCTAGAGTTTTTTTTTCCTCTGGTTGCACATTTAACATGCTGGTAGAAATTAGGTAGAACGGATTTAAGTTTCCCTGCATTAAAGTCCCCGGCCATTAGGAGCGCTGCATCTGGATGAGCGTTTTCCTGTTGATTTATGGCCTTATACAGCTCTTTCAGTGCAATCTTAATGCCAGCATTGGTTTGTGGTGGTAAATAGACAGCTATGAAAAATATAGATGAAAACTCTAGTTAGTATATGGTCGTTTTCTGAAGAGATTGGTTAGCTAGCTATATTTATGGCCTGTATATGGTCGTTTTCTGAAGGGATTGGTTAGCTAGCTATATTTATGGACTGTATATGGTTGTTTACTGAAGAGATTGGTTAGCTAGCTATATTTATGGACTGTAATGGTAGTTTTCTGAAGAGATTGGTTAGCTAGTTATATTTATGTAATGTATATGGTAGTTTTCTGAAGAGATTGTTAGCTAGCTATATTTATGGCCTGTATATGGTCGTTTTCTGAATAGATTAGTTAGCTAGCTATATTTATATACTGTATATGGTAGTTTTCTGAAGAGATTGGTTAGCTAGCTATATTTATGCACTGTATATGATCGTTTTCTGAATAGATTGGTTTGCTAGCTATATTTATATACTGTATATACAGTGAGGGAAAAAAGTATTTGATCCCCTGCTGATTTTGTACGTTTGCCCAATGACAAAGACATGATCAGTCTATAATTTTAGTGGTAGGTTTATTTGAACAGTGAGAGACAGAATAACAACAAAAAAATCCAGAAAAACGCATTTCAAAAATGTTATAAATTGATTTGCATTTTAATGAGGGAAATACGTATTTGACCCCTCTGCAAAACATGACTTTGTACTTGGTGGCAAAACCCTTGTTGGCAATCACAGAGGTCAGACGTTTCTTGTAGTTGGCCACCAGGTTTGCACACATCTCAGGAGGGATTTTGTCCCACTCCTCTTTGCAGATCTTCTCCAAGTCATTAAGGTTTCGAGGCTGATGTTTGGCAACTCAAACCTTCAGCTCCCTCCACAGATGTTCTATGGGATTAAGGTCTGGAGACTGGCTAGGCCACTCCAGGACCTTAATGTGCTTCTTCTTGAGCCACTCCTTTGTTGCCTTGGCCGTGTGTTTTGGGTCATTGTAATGCTGGAATACCCATCCACAACCCATTTTTAATGCCCTGGCTGAGGGAAGGAGGTTCTCACCCAAGATTTGACGGTACATGGCCCGGTCCATCGTCCCTTTGATGCGGTGAAGTTGTCCTGTCCCCTTAGCAGAAAAACTCCCCAAAGCATAATGTTTCCACCTCCATTTTGACGGTGGGGATGGTGTTCTTGGGGTCATAGGCAGCATTCCTCCTCCTCCAAAAACGGCGAGTTGAGTTGATGCCAAAGAGCTCAATTTTGGTCTCATCTGACCACAACACATTCACCCAGTTCTCCTCGGAATCATTCAGATGTTCATTGGCAAACTTCAGATGGGCATGTATATGTGCTTTCTTGAGCAGGGGGACCTTGCGTGCGCTGCAGGATTTCAGTCCTTCACGGCATAGTGTTTTACCAATTGTTTTCTTGGTGACTATGGTCCCAGCTCTCTTGAGATCATTGACAAGATCCTCCCGTGTAGTTCTGTGCTGATTCCTCACCGTTCTCATGATCATTGCAACTCCACGAGGTGAGATCTTGCATGGAGCCCCAGGCCGAGGGAGATTGACAGTTATTTTGTGTTTCTTCCATTTGCGAATAATCGCACCAACTGTTGTCACCTTCTCACCAAGCTGCTTGGCGATGGTCTTGTAGCCCATTCCAGCCTTGTGTAGGTCTACAATCTTGTCCCTGACATCCTTGGAGAGCTCTTTGGTCTTGGCCATGGTGGAGAGTTTGGAATCTGATTGATTGATTGCTTCTGTGGACAGGTGTCTTTTTCTGTGGACAGGTGTCTTTTATACAGGTAACAAGCTGAGATTAGGAGCACTCCCTTTAAGAGTGTGCTCCTAATCTCAGCTCGTTACCTGTATAAAACACACATGGGAGCCAGAAATCTTTCTGATTGAGAGGGGGTCAAATACTTATTTCCCTCATTAAAATGCAAATCAATTTATAACATTTTTGACATGCGTTTTTCTGGATTTTTTTGTTGTTATTCTATCTCTCACTGTTCAAATAAACCTACCATTAAAATTATAGACTGATCATTTCTTTGTCAGTGGGCAAACGTACTGAAGAGTTTTCTGAAGAGATTGGTTAGCTAGCTATATTCATGGCCTGTATATGGTAGTTTTCTGAAGAGATTGGTTAGCTAGCCATATTAATGTAATGTATATGGTCGTTTTCTGAAGAGATTGGTTAGCTAGCTATATTTATATATTGTATATGTTCATTTTCTGAAGAGATTGGTTAGCTAGCTACATTTTGTATTGATTATGGTAATTTCCAGAAGAGATTGGTTAGCTAGCATATATTTATGGACTGTATATGGTAGTTTTCTGAAGAGATTGGTTAGCTAGCTATATTTATATACTGTATATAGAAGTTTTCTGAAGAGATTGGTTAGCTAGCTATATTTATGTAATGTATATGTTGTTCCAAGATGGCGTAGCAGTGCGGTCGCTTTTATTCATTGTCCCTGTGTAAATATCCCATTTCTTGTTTTTTTGTCTATTTTGTATATATTTCTCAATTTTTACTTTTCATTCTTTAACTAAATATACTTTCCTGCAACCCGCCTCACCCAACGTGGAAAGGATTCTACTATTTCTTTATAACTTTCATCAATGAACCGTAAGCTGAAAATAGTGTAGCTGCAACTGAATGGCTACTTGTTATTAGTCACCGTTAGCGTCTTCACCACTGTCCGTGGCCTACACTATCCACCAGCCAGCTCTAGCTCTAGCCTGGACAATTCGTCGGCCAGTCTGCACAGCGTGCTATTGACCCAGCGTGCTATCGACCCTGAACTTATTGGACTTTCTGCCGGAATCACTGGACCCTAGCGCCGGATCATCGCAACCAGCTAGCTAGCTGCAACCTGTTGTTGGCTGATTACCATTGCCCTATAGCAAGCACCAGTTAGCCTTGAGCTAGCCTCAGGCCCATCTCCCGGCTATCTACCTCTCTGTCAACCGGACGGGACCTCCTAGTGTTGACACTGAGCCCCGCCGATCCAACACGACTGGTCTGCCGACGAAATATTCTGATGTGGTTTCAACAGGCTTCCCGTTGCGACGACCACGAAGATCCATCTGCCAGCCCCGGCCCGCTAGCACACGCAAACTACAACTGTGCTCCCTGCTAGCTGTGCTGAAGCACCAATTTGAACTGCTCTCGGACTCACATATTGCTGTTCACTGGACCTTATGATCACTCAGCTGCACAGCTGATGCCTGCTGGACTGTTCCTTTACACGGTACCCTGTCCTGTTTATTCTGTTTAGCCTAGCCCAAACGTTATCACTATTTCCAGTTGTTGTCTTAGCTCTCTCTAATAACACCTGTGACTGCTTTATGCCTCTCTCCCATGTCAATTATGCCTTGCCTATTGCTGTTTGGGTTAGTTCTTATTATACAATTTCACTGTAGAACCCCTAGTCCCTCTCAAACTGCCTCAAATAGTTCCTTTGCTCCACCCCCCATACACGCCAAGACCGGCTCAATCGGTGCCTCCAGTGATGCTATCTCTTTCATTGTTACCCAACGCTTAGGGTTACCTGAACTGTACTCATATCCTTCCATATCATTTTCTGTACATAATGCCCTGAATCTTTTCTACAACGCCCGGAGAACTGCCCCCTTTATTCTATGTACCCAACGCACTAGAAGACCAGTGGTCTAAGGCACTGCAGCGCAGTGTAAGCTGTGTCACTAGAGATCCTGGTTCGAATCCAGGCTCTGTCGTAACCGGCAGCGACCGGGAGACCAATGGGGCGGCGCAAAATTGGCCCAGCGTCGTCCAGGGTAGAGGAGGGAATGGCCGGCAGGGGTGTAGCTCAGTTGGTAGAGCATGGCGTTTGCAATGCCAGGGTTGTGGGTTTGATTCCCACGGGGGACCAGTATAAAAAAATAATGTATGCACTCACTAACTGTAAGTCGCTCTGGATAAGAGCGTCTGCTAAATGACTAAAATGTAAATGTAAAATGTTAAAGCCTTTAGTCGTATCCTTATTCTAGTCCTCCTCTGTTCCTCTGGTGATGTAGAGGCTAACCCAGGCCCTGCAAATCAAATCAAATCAAATCAAATTTTATTGGTCACATGCGCCGAATACAACAGGTGCAGACATTACAGTGAAATACTTACTTACAGCCCTTAACCAACAGTGCATTTATTTTAAACAAAAAAAGTAAGAATAAAACAACAACAAAAAAAGTGTTGAGAAAAAAAGAGCAGATGTAAAATAAAGTGACAGTAGGGAGGCTATATATACAGGGGGGTACCGTTGCAGAGTCAATGTGCGGGGGCACCGGCTAGTTGAGGTAGTTGAGGTAATATGTACATGTGGGTAGAGTTAAAGTGACTATGCATAAATACTTAACAGAGTAGCAGCAGCGTAAAAAGGATGGGGTGGGGGGGCAGTGCAAATAGTCTGGGTAGCCATGATTAGCTGTTCAGGAGTCTTATGGCTTGGGGGTAGAAGCTGTTGAGAAGTCTTTTAGACCTAGACTTGGCACTCCGGTACCGCTTGCCGTGCGGTAGCAGAGAGAACAGTCTATGACTAGGGTGGCTGGAGGCTTTGACCATTTTGAGGGCCTTCCTCTGACACCGCCTGGTATAGAGGTCCTGGATGGCAGGAAGCTTTGCCCCAGTGATGTACTGGGCCGTACGCACTACCCTCTGTAGTGCCTTGCGGTCGGAGGCCAAGCAGTTGCCATACCAGGCGGTGATGCAACCAGTCAGGATGCTCTCGATGGTGCAGCTGTAGAATTTTTTGAGGATCTGAGGACCCATGCCAAAACTTTTTAGTCTCCTGAGGGGGAATAGGCTTTGTCGTGCCCTCTTCACGACTGTCTTGGTGTGTTTGGACCATGATAGTTCGTTGGTGATGTGGACACCAAGGAACTTGAAGCTCTCAACCTGTTCCACTACAGCCCCGTCGATGAGAATGGGGGCGTGCTCAGTCCTCTTTTTTTTCCTGTAGTCCACAATCATCTCCTTTGTCTTGGTCACGTTGAGGGAGAGGTTGTTGTCCTGGCACCACACGGCCAGATCTCTGACCTCCTCCCTATAGGCTGTCTCATCGTTGTCGGTGATCTGGCCTACCACTGTTGTGTCGTCGGCAAACTTAATGATGGTGTTGAAGTCGTGCCTGGCCATGCAGTCATGGGTGAACAGAGAGTACAGGAGGGGACTGAGCACGCACCCCTGAGGGGCCCCCGTGTTGAGGATCAGTGTGGCAGATGTGTTGTTGCCTACCCTTACCACCTGGGGGCGGCCCGTCAGGAAGTCCAGGATCCAGTTGCAGAGGGAGGTGTTTAGTCCCAGGATCCTTAGCTTAGTGATGAGCTTAGAGGGCACTATGGTGTTGAATGCTGAGCTGTAGTCAATGAATAGCATTCTCACGTAGGTGTTCCTCTTGTCCAGGTGGGAAAGGGCAGTGTGGAGTGCGATAGAGATTGCATCATCTGTGGATCTGTTGGGGCGGTATGCAAATTGGAGTGGGTCTAGGGTTTCTGGGATTATGCTGTTGATGTGAGCCATGACCAGTCTTTCAAAGCACTTCATGGCTACAGACGTCAGTGCTACGGGTCGGTAGTCATTTAGGCAGGTTATCTTAGAGTTCTTGGGCACAGGGACTATGGTGGTCTGCTTGAAACATGTTGGTATTACAGACTCAGTCAGGGACATGTTGAAAATGTCAGTGAAGACACTTGCCAGTTGGTCAGCACATGCTCGGAGTACACGTCCTGGCAATCCGTCTGGCCCTGCGGCCTTGTGAATGTTGACCTGCTTAAAAGTCTTACTCACATCGGCTACGGAGAGCGTGATCACATAGTCATCCGGAACAGCTGGTGCTCTCATGCATGCTTCAGTGTTGCTTGCCTCGAAGCGAGCATAGAAGTGGTTTAGCTCGTCTGGTAGGCTTGTGTCACTGGGCAGCTCGCGGCTGTGCTTCCCTTTGTAGTCTGTAATAGTTTTCAAGCTCTGCCATATCCGACGAGCGTCAGAGCCAGTGTAGTATGATTCAATCTTAGACCTGTATTGACTCTTTGCCTGTTTGATGGTTCGTCGGAGGTCATAGCGGGATTTCTTATAAGCGTCCGGGTTAGAGTCCCGTTCCTTGAAAGCGGCAGCTCTACCCTTTAGCTCAGTGCGGATGTTTCCTGTAATCCATGGCTTCTGGTTGGGGTATGTACGTACGGTCACTGTGGGGACGACATCATCGATGCACTTATTGATGAAGCCAGTGACTGATGTGGTGTACTCCTCAATGCTGTCTGAAGAATCCCGGAACATGTTCCAGTCTGTGCTAGCAAAACAGTCCTGTAGCTTAGCATCTGCGTCATCTGACCACTTTTTTATTAACCGAATCACTGGTGCTTCCTGCTTCAGTTTTTGCTTATAAGCAGGAATCAGGAGGATAGAGTTATGGTCAGATTTTCCAAATGGAGGGCGAGGGAGAGCTTTGTATGCGTCTCTGTGTGTGGAGGAAAGGTGGTCTAGAGTTTTTTTCCCTCTGGTTGCACATTTAACATGCTGGTAGAAATTAGGTAGAACGGATTTAAGTTTCCCTGCATTAAAGTCCCCGGCCACTAGGAGCGCTGCATCTGGATGAGCGTTTTCCTGTTGATTAATGGCCTTGTACAACTCATTCAGTGCAATCTTAATGCCAGCATTGGTTTGTGGTGGTAAATAGACAGCTATGAAAAATATAGATGAAAACTCTCTTGGTAAATAGTGTGGTCTACAGTTTATCATAAGATACTCTACCTCAGGCGAGCGAAACCTCGAGACTTCCTTAGTATTTGATTTTGTGCACCAGCTGTTGTTTACAAATATACACAGACCGCCACCCCTTGTCTTACCAGAGTCAGCCGTTCTGTCCTGCCGATGTAGCGTATAGCCTGCTAGCTGAATGTTATCATTGTTGTCGTTCAGCCACGACTCCGTGAAACATAAGATATTACAGTTTTTAATGTCCCATTGGTAGGATAACCGTAATCTTAAATCGTCCATTTTATTCTCAAAAGATTGAACGTTGGCTAATAGGATTGATGGAAGAGGCAGTTTACTCGCTCGCCGTCGGATCCTTACAAGGCATCCGGATCTGCGTCCGTGATATCTCCGTCTCTTCCTCACGCGAATGACGGGGATTTGGGCCTTGTCGGGTGTCTGTATGATATCCTTCGCGGCCGCCTCGTTGAAGAAAAAATCTTCGTCCAATGCGAGGTGAGTAATCGCTGTCCTGATATCCAGAAGCTCTTTTTGGTTATAAGAGACGATGGCAGAAACATTATGTACAAAATAAATTACAAATAACGCGGAAAAACACACATAATAGTACAATTGGTTAGAGGGCTGTAAAACGGCAGCCATCTTCTCCGGCGCTGTTCTGTTCTGCAGCCCCCAGTATCACTCCTACTCCCCAGGAGCTATCATTTGTTGACTTCTGTAACCGTAAAAGTCTTGGTTTTCTGCACGTGAATATCAGAAGCCTCCTTCCTAAGTTTGAGTTATTCACTGCGTTAGCACACTCCGCCAACCCTGATGTTCTAGCAGTGTCTGAATCCTGGCTTAGGAAGGCCACCAAAAATTCTGAAATTTCCATCCCCAACTATAACATTTTCCGTCTAGATAGAACTGCCAAAGGGGGTGGAGTTGCAATCTACTGTAGAGATAGCCTGCAGAGCTCTATCATACTATCCAGGTCTGTGCCCAAACAGTTTGAGCTTCTACTTCTAAAAATCCACCTTTCCAGAAATAAATCTCTCACTGTTGCCGCTTGCTACAGACCCCCCTCAGCCCCCAGCTGTGCCCTGGACACCATATGTGAATTGATTGCCCCCCATCTATCCTCAGAGTTCGTACTGCTTGGTGACCTAAATTGGGATATGCTTAACACCCCGGCCATCCTACAATCTAAACTAGATGCCCTCAATCTCACACAAATTATCAACGAACCTACCAGGTACAACCCTAAATCCGTAAACATGGGTACCCTCATAGATATCATCCTGACTAACTTACCCTCTAAATACACCTCCGCTGTCTTCAACCAGGATCTCTCAGCGATCACTGCCTTATTGCCTGCGTCCATAACGGGTCCGCGGTCAAACGACCACCCCTCATCACTGTCAAACGCTCCCAAAAACACTTCAGCGAGCAGGCCTTCCTAATTGACCTGGCCCAGGTATCCTGGATGGATATGGATCTCATTCCGTCAGTAGAGGATGCCTGGTTGTTCTTTAAAAGTAATTTCCTCTCAATCTTAAATAAACATGCCCCATTCAAAAAATACAGAACTAAGAACAGATATAGCCCCTGGTTCTCCTCAGACTTGACTGCCCTTGACCAGCACAAAAACATCCTGTGGCGTACTGCATTAGCATCAAATAGCCCCCGCGATATGCAACTTTTCAGGGAAGTTAGGAACCAATATACACAAGCAGTTAGGAAAGCAAAGGCTAACTTTTTCAAACAGAAATTTGCATCCTGTAGCACTAACTCCAAAATGTTTTGGGACACTGTAAAGTCCATGGAAAATAAGAGCACTTCCTCCCAGCTGCCCACTGCACTGAGGCTAGGAAACACTATCACCACCGATAAATCTACAATAATCGAGAATTTCAACAAGCATTTTGCTACGGCTGGCCATGCTTTCCACCTGGCTACCACTACCCTGGCCACCAGCTCTGCACCCTCCGCTGCAACTTGCCCATGCCCCCCCCCCGCTTCTCCTTCACACAAATCCAGACAGCTGATGTTCTGAAAGAGCTGCAAAATCTGGACCCCTACAAATCATCTGGGCTAGACAATCTGGACCCTTTCTTTCTAAAACTAGCCGCCGAAATTGTCGCAACCCCTATTACTAGCCTGTTTAACCTCTCTTTCGTAACGTCTGAGATCCCCAGAGATTGGAGAGCTGCCGCGGTCATCCCCCTCTTCAAAGGGGGTGACACTCTAGATCCAAACTGTTACAGACCCATATCCATCCTGCCCTGCCTTTCAAAAGTTTTTGAAAGCCAAGTCAACAAACAGATCACCGACCATTTCAAATCTCACCGTACCTTCTCCGCTATGCAATCCGGTTTCCGAGCTGGTCATGGGTGCACTTCAGCCACGCTCAAGGTCCTAAACGATATTATAACCGCGATCGATAATAGACAGTACTGTGCAGCCGTTTTCATTGACCTGGCCAAGGCTTTCGACTCTGTCAACCACCGCATTCTTATTGGCAGACTAAATAGCCTTGGTTTCTCAAATGACTGCCTCGCCTGGTTCACCAACTACTTCTCAGATAGAGTTCAATGTGTCAAATCGGAGGGCCTGTTGTCTGGACCTATGGCAGTCTCTATGGGGGTGCCACAGGGTTCAATTATTGGGCCGACTCTTTTCTCTGTGTATATCAATGACGTCGCTCTTGCTGCTGGTGACTCTCAGATCCACCTCTACGCAGACGACACCATTTTGTATACATCTGGCCCTTCATTGGACACTGTGTTAACAAACCTCCAAACGAGCTTCAATGCCATACAACACTCCTTCAGTAGCCTCCAACTGCTCTTAAACACTAGTAAAACTAAATGCATGCTCTTCAACCGAACGCTGCTTGCACCCGCCCACCCGACTAGAATCACTACTCTCGACGGGTCTAACCTAGAGTATGTGGACAACTACAAATATCTAGGTGTCTGGTTAGACTGTAAACTCTCCTTCCAGACTCACATTAAGAATCTCCAATCCAAAGTTAAATCTAGAATCGGTTTCCTATTTCGCAACAAAGCCTCCTTCACTCATGCTGCCAAACATGCCCTCGTAAAACTGACTATCCTACCGATCCTTGACTTCGGCGATGTCATTTACAAAATAGCCTCCAACACTCTACTCAGCAAATTGGATGTAGTCTATCACAGTGCCATCCGTTTTGTCTCCAAAGCCCCATATAATACCCACCACTGTGACCTGTACGCTCTTGTTGGCTGGTCCTCACTACATATTCGTCGCCAAACCCACTGGCTCCAGGCCATCTATAAATCACTGCTAGGCAAATCCCCGCCTTATCTTAGCTCATTGGTCACCATAGCAACACCCACCCGTAGTCTGCGCTCCAGCAGGTATATCTCACTGGTCATCCCCAAAGCCAACACCTCCTTTGGCCGCAATTCCTTCCAGTTCTCTGCTGCCAATGACTGGAACAAATTGCAAAAATCTCTGAAGCTGGAGACACTTATCTCCCTCACTAACTTTAAGCATCAGTTGTCAGAGCACCTTACCGATCACTGCACCTGTACACAGCCCATCTGAAATTACCCCGCCCAACTACCTCATCCCTATATTGTTATTTATTTTGCTAATTTGTACCCCAGTATCTCTATTTGCACATCATCTCTTGCACATCTATCATTCCAGTGTTAATACTAATTGTAATTATTTTGCACTATAGCCTATTTATTGCCTTACCTCCATAACTTGCTACATTTGCACACACTGTATATATATGTATTTCTGTTGTATTTTTGACTTTGTTTTGTTTTACCCCATATGTAACTCTGTGTTGTTGTTTTTATCGCACTGCTTTGCTTTATCTTGGCCAGGTCGCAGTTGTAAATGAGAACTTGTTCTCAACTGGTTTACCTGGTTAAATAAAGGTGAAATAAATAAAATAAATAAAATAAAAAATAAAAAAATAAAAAATATGGTCGTTTTCTGAATAGATTGGTTAGCTAGCTATATTTATATACTGTATATGGTAGTTTTCTGAAGAGATTGGTTAGCTAGCTATATTCATGGCCTGTACATGGTAGTTTTCTGAAGAGATTGGTTAGCTAGCTATATTAATGTAATGTATATGGTCGTTTTCTGAAGAGATTGGTTAGCTAGCTATATTTATATATTCTATATGTTCGTTTTCTGAAGAGATTGGTTAGCTAGCTACATTTTGTATTGATTATGGTAGTTTCCAGAAGAGATTGGTTATCTAGCTATATTTATGGACTGTATATGGTAGTTTTCTGAAGAGATTGGTTAGCTACCTATACTTATAGACAGCAGCTTGGATGAGATGTGTGTCTATGTTGAAGTGTCTGTATTTTAATGGAAAACACTGCAGATCTATTATCTACTGTATAAGCCAGCCATGTATTTACATCAGAATAGGTTTGTGTTTCTGGATCACAGTTGACCCATAAAGTCCATCTAATACTTTATCTTTTGTTGTTGTCATCCCAGTGGATGTTGTCCATTGAGTGAAAACTCTCTGCTGTGTTTACAAGTTGTCTAGCTGTATGTGCTGTGCACTTTCTGTGCGTGTGTGTGTGTGTGTGTGTGATGAGGTTTGACTTATTTTGCTGGTATGAAACCCCAGCCATTCCCATCCATGCAGCACAGGGCTCCTGTGGGAGAGTTATGCTGCTCAGCACAAACACTGCCACCCTGTCAAACACGCACACACACACACACACACACACATGCACATGCACACGCACACACACACACGCACACGCACACACACACACACACACACACACACACACACACACACACACACACACACACACACACACACACACACACACACATACACACACACACACAATGCCACTCCTTCAAACCCCCATCTTCTTCAAAGGGCTACACAGTCATTAGCTATACAGGGAAATAAATAGTGCTCCCCCAGAGAGACTCTGAGCCAACTACCTCATTTACTTGTTCACATAACTCATACGGTGCATCCCAAATGGCACCCTATTCCCTCTGTGTCTCTCTGTGCACCAGAGCATTGGTCAAAAGTAGTGGACTATAATAGTAATTGGGTGCCATTTGGGACGCAGCCATAGTACAACTGAGTTTACTGTGAGGCAAGTCTGCAGCTTCTGCTGCTCGTTTTGTTCCAAAACGCTATATCCACCAATTTCTCACATTTGTGTTTTTTTTTTTTTATCAGAAATGATTGCTTATGGGTACCTTCATGTGTGTGTGTAAAATATTGCTGTTCTAAGATTTTGTATTAATAGATTTTAGATGTGTATTGAAATGGGTTTTGTTGCAAAACGCTATATATCCATTGTTGAGCTGAAATGAAATGACATGTTCATATCCTGTATATTTGACTGTGATATGTGGTTGTCTGAGTCTCACCTAGCTATCTTAAGATGAATGCACTAACTCGAAGTTGCTCTGGGCTATATGAGTAAAGTGTAAGTATTTTACATAGATATCTCATATTACTGTATTGATAAAAATGTTTAAACATGTTTTTAAATATTGATGTCACAAATATATCATTTGCACAGTTTTTTGTTTAAAATGTAGTTATTTGTTACATGTGACTATGTAAAACCTAGGAGTACTACTTATTCCTCTGAGACTGAGGCGGATATGTATCGTTTTGCAACAAAACATGATTATTTGTCTCTCTGAAATGAAACCATCAAGTGATAGATTTTAAACAAATACATGTCTGTCATTGAACAACCCCATGCCATGATTAGATGGTGAAAAAACACACCAATCTCTTTCATAATAAAAGCCAATTTACCAACATTTCTGAAAGTGGATATATAGAATTTTTGGAATGAAACTCTTCACTTACAAACTGCAAGTAAATATTTATCCTGTGTTGTAGCTAATAAAAGGAGAACATCTATTTATTTTTACTATGCAGTGTTGACCAGCAGCAGTTTGAGGTCATGTGCTGCTGGACTGAGCATGGAATTGACCTGATTTTCTTATTGGGTTATTTATGTTTCCTGATGTCATGAAACTTAGCAACACACCTAGAGTTATAATGAGTGTTATTATGTGTTTGTTTCAAACTTGACAACCATTGTGACCGAAAGATTACTTTCCATGTTTTCAGCTTAATATTTGAGCTGAACTTTTTCAGCTTAACTTTAGTCTGCCTTGCCCTTTTGACTGGCCATGATTGGAATTGCTTCTGGTGGCAAATAGAGGAATTTATCAGAAAGAACTGCATCAAATTTTTCTTTAACATTCATTCTTAGACTGTATCACTGTATAATGTCTTTCAATACACCAAAGGTCATTGAGTCAGAACAGTTATAATTTTAGTAAAATGCCTCCATTACTTTAAACCAGAACCATGACCAACCAGTAAGTCATGGATCCTCTTCGATTTAATGGGAATGGCCGGCCAGGATTACAGAACTATTCCTTACAAGCAATTCCTTTCACTATTGCAGCTAAACACTGTAGCTAACTTTGGAAAGAGGTTTGAGAGGCTGGTGCGTTGGGGTGACATAGCCACAACTATGCCTGATGCAACATTTAATCAAATCAAATCAAATCAAAGCAAATTTTATTGGTCACATGCGCCGAATACAACAGGTGCAGACATTACAGTGAAATGCTTACTTACAGCCCTTAACCAACAGTGCATTTATTTTAAACAAAAAAAGTAAGAATAAAACAACAACAAAAAAGTGTTGAGAAAAAAAGAGCAGAAGTAAAATAAAGTGACAGTAGGGAGGCGATATATACAGTAAAATAAAGTGACAGTAGGGAGGCTATATATACAGGGGGGTACCGTTGCATAGTCAATGTGCGGGGGCACCGGCTAGTTGAGGTAGTTGAGGTAATATGTACATGTGGGTAGAGTTAAAGTGACTATGCATAAATACTTAACAGAGTAGCAGCAGCGTAAAAAGGATGGGGTGGGGGGGCAGTGCAAATATTCCGGGTAGCCATGATTAGCTGTTCAGGAGTCTTATGGCTTGGGGGTAGAAGCTGTTGAGAAGTCTTTTGGACCTAGACTTGGCACTCCGGTACCGCTTGCCGTGCGGTAGCAGAGAGAACAGTCTATGACTAGGGTGGCTGGAGTCTTTGACAATTTTGAGGGCCTTCCTCTGACACCGCCTGGTATAGAGGTCCTGGATGGCAGGGAGCTTTGCCCCAGTGATGTACTGGGCCGTACGCACTACCCTCTGTAGTGCCTTGCGGTCAGATGCCAAGCAGTTGCCATACCAGGCGGTGATGCAACCAGTCAGGATGCTCTCGATGGTGCAGCTGTAGAATTTTTTGAGGATCTGAGGACCCATGCCAAATCTTTTTAGTCTCCTGAGGGGGAATAGGCTTTGTCGTGCCCTCTTCACGACTGTCTTGGTGTGTTTGGACCATGATAGTTCGTTGGTGATGTGGACACCAAGGAACTTGAAGCTCTCAACCTGTTCCACTACAGCCCCGTCGATGAGAATGGGGGCGTGCTCAGTCCTCTTTTTTTCCTGTAGTCCACAATCATCTCCTTTGTCTTGGTCACGTTGAGGGAGAGGTTGTTGTCCTGGCACCACACGGCCAGATCTCTGACCTCCTCCCTATAGGCTGTCTCATCGTTGTCGGTGATCAGGCCTACCACTGTTGTGTCGTCGGCAAACTTAATGATGGTGTTGGAGTCGTGCCTGGCCATGCAGTCATGGGTGAACAGAGAGTACAGGAGGGGACTGAGCACGCACCCCTGAGGGGCCCCCGTGTTGAGGATCAGTGTGGCAGATGTGTTGTTACCTACCCTTACCACCTGGTAAGATCTGATGCATCAGATTCTGATGCTAATATATTGTGCAGCAGAAGGGGGTGTAGAAATGTATTTTCACGCCTGCCTATGTGTTGCTAGTTGTTGGCCACTTGACATTGAGCATGTGCTTGATAATGCAGATATTCTCTATTCTGTAGTGAACTGAATATGAAATTATGTTCTCTTCTAGGATCCGAACAGCTATTTCCAAGTGGTTTTGTAAACATTGTGCTATGCTGTGATATGGTTTGTACACAGTAACAGTTATACTGTATTGAACCACCCAGTTCATTTCCCAAACAAATCCATCTGATGATTATAGCTCCACCATTAATCCCTCTGTTGGTTATCATCTGATGCTTATAGCTCCACAATTAATCCCTCTGTTGGTTATCATCTGATGATTATAGCTCCACCAATAATCCCTCTGTTGGTTATCATCTGATGATTATAGCTCCACCATTAATCCCTCTGTTGGTTATCATCTGATGATTATAGCTCCACCATTAATCCCTCTGTTGGTTATCATCTGACGATTATAGCTCCACCATTAATCCCTCTGTTGGTTATCATCTGTTGTCAGATCATACTCTTGGACGTGGACGTGGCAGAAACCCAATCTGTTTCACTGTTTGTGTTCATCATGCACTTTACAGACAGCAGTTTCTCGCTAAGAGGAAATGTGGTTCTAGGCCATGTCCCAAATGACACCCTATTCCCTATGTAGTGGCCGTGCACTATGGGCCCTGGTCAAAAGTAGTGCACTACATTGGGGAATAGGGTTCCATTTGGGACGCAGACATAGTCTGGTTCCAGAATAATTAGCTGAAAGCCAGATGGTACACAAACACAACAATAATAGTATATACTGTACACTCAACTGCATATGTTTTCTATCAAACTGCTTGACAGAAGAAACACTGCATACGTTTTCTATCAAACTGCATGACAGAAGAAACACTGCATGTTTTCTATCAAACTGCTTGACAAGAAACACTGCATATATTTTCTATCAAACTGCTTGACAGAAGAAACACTGCATATGTTTTCTATCAAACTGCTTGACAGAAGAAACGCTGCATATGTTTTCTATCAAACTGCATGACAGAAGAAACACTGCATATGTTTTCTATCAAACTGCTTGACAGAAAAAACACTGCATATGTTTTCTTTCAAACTGCTTGACAGAAAAAACACTGCATATGTTTTCTATCAAACTGCTTGACAGATGAAACATTGTGTAGCAATTATGTATGTCTGTTTTTTTAACTGATTGGTGTAATCATTCCATTCATTCACAGTGATATTCAGCATATTCTACTCTGTCTGCAGTAGCAGTACACAAACATTCATTTCAAAATAATATAACAACACAAATCCAACTTTGTCAGTGGTTTAATTGAACAAACATAGTCCTGTACATATTGGGCAGGTGAAATGTGTCAGAAGATAACTCCAACCATTGGATATGAATGTCATTATTACCTACCTACCTTTAGAGAGAAGTATATGGGTAACAGTTTAACATTGCATCACCAATATACACTGAGTGTACAAAACACTAAGAACACCTTCCTAATATTGAGTTGCACCCACAGGGACGCTGGCCCATGTTGACTCCCACGGTTGTGTCAAGTTGGCTAGATGTCCTTTGGGTGGTGGACCATTCTTGATACACATAGGAAACTGTTGAGTGTGAAAAACCCAGTAGCGTTGCACTTCTTGACACAAACCGGTGCGCCTGGCACCTACTACCATACCCCGTTCAAAGGCACTTAAATATTTTGTCTTGCCCATTCACCAAAAATCCTTCTTTAACATGTTTCCTCCACTTCATCTACACTGATTGAAGTGGATTTAACAATTGACTTCAATAAGGGATCATAGCTTTCACCTGGATTCACCTGGTCAGTCTATGTCATGGAAAGAGCAGGTGTCCTTAATGTTTTGTACACTCAGTGTATGTATTAGCATATACTGTATGGATATGGATCTAGTTACATTCTCTCTGTCTGTGTTCCAGAGTTAAGGAGCAGTGCCTTTGGAACATTCTCTCTGTCTGTGTTCCAGAATAAAGTAGCAGTGCCTGTGGTAACATTCTCTCTGTCTGTGTTCCAGAGTTAAGGAGCAGTGCCTGTGGGAACCCTGGTGTTCCACCTAAAGGCATCCTAAACGGAACATTGTTCAACTTCGGGGACAAGATCCGCTACAGGTGTGTGACGGGCTACGTGTTGGACGGACACTCACTCCTCACCTGTGTCCTCAACACAGGAAACATGGCCGTCTGGGACTTCCCTGTCCCCATCTGCAGAGGTGAGACTGGCTTTAATAACATGGTGTATGTCCCAAATGGCACCCTATTCCCTACAACTACAGCCCTATGGGCCCTGGTCAAAAGTAGTACACTATAAAGGGAATAATGTGCCATTCTGGACGCAACAATGATTCCATCATATTGACACAGTTGTATTGGCCCTTGGGCATGTATTTCTTTCTAGATTGGCTCTTGAATCAGTGCAATCTAGTTTTCGATTTGTCTGTTTGAGGCTGTGGCAATAAACTAGGACGAAATTCCAACACACTATTGAATCTTTGATGTTCCACAGAAAATATAATGGCTCAAATACTGTAACTGTAGTCTTGTCGCTATGCAATCTGATTTACTGTTTATCTGTGAAGAGCCACTGGCTTTGATCCTTGTGGTTGACTTAGGTTGGAATTCAATCATAGAAGAATGCAATGTGTTTTCTCTCAGGGTATTTACCTAGGTTACATCTGAGGTGACTACCGCATTATGGCTGACACCACTGAGTATGGCCTAGTGTGCATCCCAAATGACAATTTATTCCCTATTTAGTGCACTACTTTTCGTCAGGGCCCATAGGGTCTAAAGTAGTGCACTATATAGGGAATAAGGTTCCATTTGGGACACAGTCACTACCCTATGCACTTAAAGATGCAGGTGATATGAGGGCTTCCTACTGTACACAGGAACAGATTGAATTGGTCATCATAGATAATAATTTATTTATGGGGAATGACATTTCTCCACATAGAAAGGCCACCTATCTATCCCCCACGAATAGTTCAAGATCTGACTGTTATCTTGATCTGTCCACAAGTGTACAGTGTAGCCTGCTACCCTCATGTTGATATGATAGGCAGCAGTTCACTGCAGGAGGCATTACTACACTGACCCTCCAAATCATGACCTATTGATCACTTATTCTACACTAACTCAATATATAACTAATACTAGGTCCTAGGATATTTACTGACCAAATTCCCTTTACATTTATTTCACAAACTAGTAGTATTGCGGTATCTTTTTTGGAGCCTGTGAATAGCTGCCGTTAGTTTCCACAGCGTTGGTTCAGTGTTCTGCTGTCTAACCAACCCTAGAACCCCAGTAGCTGCCGTTATTTTCCACAGCGTTGGTTCAGTGTTCTGCTGTCTAACCAAGCCTAGAACCCCAGTAGCTGCCGTTAGTTTCCACAGTGTTGGTTCAGTGTTCTGCTGCCTAACCAACCCTAGAACCCCAGTAGCTGCCAATATTTTCCACAGCATTGGTTCAGTGTTCTGCTAACCAACCCTAGAACCCCAGTAGCTGCCGTTAGTTTCCACAGCGTTGGTTCAGTGTTCTGCTGTCTAACCAACCCTAGAACCCCAGTAGCTGCCGTTAGTTTCCACAGCGTTGGTTCAGTGTTCTGCTGTCTAACCAAACCTAGAACCCCAGTAGCTGCCGTTAGTTTCCACAGCGTTGGTTCAGTGTTCTGCTGTCTAACCAACCCTAGAACCCCAGTAGCTGCCGTTAGTTTCCACAGCGTTGGTTCAGTGTTCTGCTGCCTAACCAACCCTAGAACCCCAGTAGCTGCCGTTAGTTTCCACAGCGTTGGTTCAGTGTTTTGCTGCCTAACCAACCCTAGAACCACAGACTCAGATCACATATGTTGTCTCTCTCTTAGGGGAAAGCCAAAGCAAGCTCATCCTTAATGATAATCTTTTGCCCCAGAGGTATGCAAAATAAAACATAACCACCAACCGCTATCTCCCTGTGCAATCTTAATGCACTGAGAGGAGGAGAGGAGGAATCCAGAGAAGAGGAGAGGAGAGGAGAGGAGAGGAGAGGAGAGGAGAGGAGAGGAGAAGAGAAGAGAAGAGAAGAGAAGAGAAGAGAAGAGAAGAGAAGAGAAGAGAAGAGAAGAGAAGAGAAGAGAAGAGAAGAGAAGAGAAGAGAAGAGAAGAGAAGAGAAGAGAAGAGAAGAGAAGAGAGGAGAGGAGAGGAGAGGAGAGGAGAGGAGAGGAGAGGAGAGGAGAGGAGAGGAGAGGAGAGGAGAGGAGAGGAGAGGAGAGGAGAGGAGAGGAGAGGGAGGAGGAGAGGAGAGGAGAGGAGAAGATAGGGGAGGAGGAGAAAGACAGGAGAAGATAGGAGGAGAAAAAGAGGAGAAAAGAGGAGAAAAGAGGAGGAGAAAAGAGTAGAAGAGGGATAAGCCCTGCTGGCACTGGCAGGCTGTTCACGGCGCTGGAGCCTGAAATACTTTTTAAATGGCAAATTGGTGCAACATATGCTGGTGAATTGGCTGCTTGGAAGTGGTAAAAAGCTGCAGATTGAGGATTAAGTGGTTGTCTGAGACATAGGCTTGCAGCCCAAATGGCACGCTAATCACTATATAGTGTTCAGTACATAGAGCGTTATCTTCTCTCTCTAGCCGCAGTACATTCCTTTCAGGCCAACAAGGTGCAGGCAGTGCTGCTTGGGCCACTCTCCTCTCCTCTCCTCTCCTCTCCTCTCCTCTCCTCTCCTCTCCTCTCCTCTCCTCTCCTCTCCTCTCCTCTCCTCTCCTCTCCTCTCCTCTCCTCTCCTCTCCTCTCCTCTCCTCCACCCCTCTCCTCCCTATTCTCCTCCTCTCCTCCATCCCTTCACCCCTCTCCTTCCTGTTTTCCTCCTCTCCTCCGTCCCTTCACCCCTCTCCTCCCTGTTCTCCTCCTCTCCTCCGTCCCTTCACCCCTCCCCTCCTCTCCTCCTCTCCTCCGTCCCTTCACCCCTCTCCTCCCTGTTCTCCTCCTCTCCTCCGTCCCTTCACCCCTCTCCTCCCTGTTCTCCTCCTCTCCTCCGTCCCTTCACCCCCTCCTCCCTGTTCTCCTCCTCTCCTCCGTCCCTTCACCCCTCTCCTCCTCTCCTCATCTCCTCCGTCCCTTCACCCCTCTCCTCCCTGTTCTCCTCCTCTCCTCCGTCCCTTCACCTCTCTCCTCCCTGTTCTCCTCCTCACCGCCGTCCCTTCACCCCACTCCTACTCTCCTCTCCTCCTCTCCTCCTCTCCTCCTCTCCTCCTCTCCTCCCTGTTCTTTCAGTCAGTCTCCAACCTCGTAGACATACAAATACACTAAAACATTGGGTGTTTCTCAAAAGGAATACCACCGTGCTCCGAGCACACAATTTGGACCACGGGAGGGTCGGCGTATGAGTCCAAATCAAAGTATGCAAACCGGAGCACGGAGGGCACTTCTCGAATGCGTACTCCATTTGTACATATTTTGAAGCATGCATCGATGCAAGCCTCAACAGAAAGTCTGCACAGAAATATGATGCAATTACGTAAAAAATTACACAACATTTCCATTATCTTAGCTGAAGCGAGAGAAAAACACTCCGACTTCGGAATGAAATGTTGACGATTCACATCTCATGTGTTACCTGACTACAATATTTTATCTTGATACGTTAATAAATACATGCTGTGTACATTTTTTGAACGTTTACCTGCCTACAATACCCACTGTAGTTTGCGTAGATCGCAAGCCCATAGTAAGTCAATAGGGCTAGCTACTACTACAACTACTGGCTAGCTAGTAGTACTGTTAGCTAGCCATGGAGAATTGTTAGCTAGCAAGCTACCCACGAATACTTTACATCTACCTTGCATAACATAAACTATCTGGGTTAGCTACATTATTATGATTCACATATAGCTAGCTGATAGTTAGGAAGTAAAATGTTTGCTTTTTGTATATCTTGTTTCGTCTCTTGCCATTGTCCTGGCTGGAAGAAGTTTCAGTGAATGGGTAAGTCCATAGTAAGTCAATACGGCTAACTGGCTAGCCACGAAGAATTGGTTGCTAGCCTCCCACAAAAAATGTACATCTACTTTGCATAATATTTGTTTTAGGTCATTTTTGGCTGTTTAACTAGCTGGCTAGCTAGATTATTATGATCCACATATAGCTAGCTGATAATTATGAAGTAAAATGTTTGCTTTGTGTATATCTTGTTTGGTCTCTATTGTTGCCATTGACATTGTCCTGGCTGGAAGAAAGTTCAGTGAATGGGGTGGTGCAGCGTGAGGTAATACAGTAGGGGAAGTGCTTCTCAAATGTAATGCTTTATGTGTTCTCCACACTCTCATCCTCACAAGAATGTACTCAAGAGAACGCTAAATGTTCAGGTATGTTTTGAGGGCTGGTGGATGGGGATCGGCAGGAGGAAAGACTATTATTTGATATTGAGAAACAACCATAGTCTCTCCTCCTGCCAATCCCCATCCACCAGCGCTCAAAACATCCCTGAACATTCAGCCTTCATGTTTTGAGAATGTGTAGATTAGACAGCTCTCTTTCTCTCTGTCTTCCCTCAATTTATGTCAAACCACATATGAATATTCAAATTGAGACATGTTGATGGGGATGTGACTAACAAAGGTACCTAACACCTTGATGTTGCTATTTTAAGCTTCCCCAATCCCTAATTCACATGTCCCATTCATATTGCTGCATATCATTTCACTGAATCAGGTGCCATTCAGATTAAAAATCCATCTAATCTGACAAAATACACCATATTACTGTCCTGCTAATGTGTCTGGACCTAATGAACTGCTGAGAAAACCCCCATAACTGATCCAAATGGTTGGCCAATCAGGCAGGGTAGGTGCAGTTATTTCTAAATGAATGTGCGTTCACATGATACAGTGCATTCGGAAAGTATTCAGACCCCTTGAGTTTTTCCAAATTTTGTTACGTTACAGCCTTATTCTAAAATTGATTGAATTGTTTTTTTCCCCTCATCAATCTACACACAATATCCCATAATAAAGCAAAAACTGGTTTTACAAATAAAAAACAGAAATACCTTATTTACATAACTATTCAGACCCTTTGCTATGACACTCAGAATTGAGCTCAGGTGCATCCTGTTTCCATTGATCATCCTTGAGATGTTTCTACAACTTGATTGGAGTCCACCTGTGGTAAATTCAATTGATTGGACATGATTTGGAAAAGTACACACCTGTCTATATAAGGTCTCAAAGTTGACAGTGCATGTCAGAGCAAAAACCAAGCCATGAGGTCGAACAAATTGTCCGTAGAGCTCCGAGACAGGATTGTGTCGAGGCACAGATCTGGGGAAGGGTACCAAAAAATGTCTGCAGCATTGAAGGTCCCCAAGAACACAATGGCCTCCATCATTCTTAAATGGATGAAGTTTGGAACCACCAAGACTCTTCCTAGAGCTGGCTGCCCAGCCAAACTGAGCAATCGAGGGAGAAGGGCCTTGGTCAGGGAGGTGACCAAGAACCCGATGGTCACTCTGACAGAGCTCCAGAGTTCCTCTGTGGAGATGGGAGAACCTTCCAGAAGGACAACCATCTCTGCAGCACTCCACCAATCAGGCCTTTATGGTAGAGTGGCCAGACGGAAGCCACTCCTCAGTAAAAGGCACATGAGAACAAGCTTGGAGTTTGCCAAAAGTCACCTAAAGATTCTCTGGTCTAATGAAACCAAGATTGAACTCTTTGGCCTTAATGCCAAGCATCACGTCTGGAGGAAGCCTGCCACCATCCCCACCGTGAAGCATGGTGGTGGCAGCATCATGCTGTGGGGATGTTTTTCAGCGGCAGGGACTGGGAGACTAGTCAGGATCGAGGGAAAGATGAATGGAGCAAAGTACAGAGAGATCATTGATGAAAACCTGCTCCAGAGCACTCAGAACCTCAGACTGGGGCAAAGGTTCACCTTCCAACAGGACAACGACCCTAAGCACACAGCCAAGAAATCGCAGGAGTGGCTTCGGGACAAGTCTCTGAATATCCTTGAGTGGACCAGCCAGATCCCGGACTTGAACCATATCTAACATCTCTGGAGAGACATGAAAATAGCTGTGTAGCGACGCTCCCCATTCAACCTGACAGAACTTGAGAGGATCTACAGAGAAGAATGGGAGAAACTCCCCAAGTACAGGTGTGCCAAGCTTGTAGCATCATACCCAAGAAGACTCGACACTGTAATCGCTGCCAAAGGTGCTTCAACAAAGTATTGAGTAAAGGGTCTGAATACTTATGTAAATGTAATATTTACATTTTCTATTTGTAATACATTTGCTAAAATTTCTAAAAACCAGTTTTTGCTTCGTCTTATATCGAAATAACCTGAAAGGCCGCTCAGCAAGGAAGAAGCCACTGCTCCAAAACAGCCATAAAAAAACAGACTACGGTTTGCAACTACACATGGGGACAAAGATCGTACTTTTTGAAGAAATGTCCTCTGGTCTGATGAAACAAAAATATAATTGTTTGACCATAATGACCATCGTTATGTTTGGAGGAAAAAAGGCGAGACTTGCAAGCCGAAGAACACCATCCCAACCGTGAAGCACGGGGGTGGCAGCATCATGCTGTGGGGGTGCTTTGCTGCAGGAGGGACTGATACACTTCACAAAATAGATGGCATCACAAGGATGGACAATTATGTGGATATATTGAAGCAACATCGCAAGACATCAGTCAGGAAGTTAAAGCTTGGTCGCAAATGGGTCTTCCAAATGGACAATGACCCCAAGCATACTTCCAAAGTTGTGCCAAAATGGCTTAAGGACAACAAAGTCAAGGTATTGGAGTGTCCATCACAAAGCCCTGACCTCAATCCTATAGAAAATGTGTGGGCAGAACTGAAAAAGCGTGTGTGAGCAAGGAGGCCTACAAACCTGACTCAGTTACACAAGCTCTTTCAGGAGGAATGGGCCAAAATTCACCCAACTTATTGTGGGAAGCTTGTGGAAGGCTACCCGAAACGTTTGATCCAAGTTAAACAATTTAAAGGCAATGCTACCAAATACTAATTGAGTGTATGTAAACTTCTGACCCACTGGGAATGTGATGAAAGAAATAAAAGCTGAAATAAATAATTCCCTCTACTATTATTCTGACATTTCACATTCTTAAAATAAAGTGGTGATCCTAACTGACCTAAAACAGGGAATTTTTACTAGGATTAAATGTCAGGAATTGTGAAAAACTGAGTTTAAATGTATTTGGCTAAGGTGTATGTAAACTTCCGACTTCAACTGTATGTGAGAATGCTGTTCATTGACTACAGCTCAGCGTTCAACACCATAGTACCCACAAAGCTCATCACTTAGCTCAGGACCCTGGGGCTAAACACCTCCCTCCGCAACTGGATCCTGTACTTCCTGACGGGCCACCCCCAGGTGGTAAGGGTAGGCAACAACATATCTGCCACGCTGATCCTCAACACTGGGGCCCCTCAGGGGTGCGTGCTTAGTCCCCTCCTGTACTCTCTGTTCACCCAAGACTGCGTGGCCAAACACGACTCCAACACCATCATTAAGTTTGCTGACGACACTACAGTGGTAGGCCTGATCACCGACAACGATGAGACAGCCTTTAGAGAGGAGGTCAGAGACCTGGTGGTGTGGTGCCAGGACAACAACCTCTCCCTCAATGTGAGCAAGACAAAGGATCTGATCGTGGATTACAGGAAAAGGCGGGCCGAACAGGCCCCCATTAACATCAACGGGGCTGTAGTGGAGCTGGTCGAGAGTTTAAAGTTCCTTGGTGTCCACATCACCAACAAACTATCATGGTCCAAACACACCAAGACAGTTGTGAAGAGGGCAGGACAACACCTTTTCCCCCTCAGGAGTCTGAAAAGATTTGGCATGGGACCCCAGATCCTCAAAAAGTTGTCCCATCGAGAGCATCCTGACCAGTTGCATCACCACCTGGTATGGCAAATACTCGGCATCTGACAGTAAGGCGCTACAGAGGGTAGTGCATACTGCCCAGCACATAACTGGGGCCAAGTTTCCTGCCATCCAGGATCTATATACTAGGCGGTGTCAGAGGAAGGCCCAAAAAATGGTCAAAGACTCCAGTCACCCAAGTCATTGACTGTTCTCTCTGCTACCGCACGGCAAGCGGTACCGGAGTGCCAAGTCTTGGACCAAAAGGCTCCTTAACAGCTTCTACCCCCAAGCCATAAGACTGCTGAACAATTATTCATATGGCCACCAAAACTAGTTACATTGACACCCCCCCCCCCCCCCCCCCCCCCCTGCAAATTACCTCGACTAACCTGTACCCCCGCACATTGACTCTGTACCGGTACCCCCTGTATATAGCCTTGTTATTTTTTACCTTAGTTTATTTTGTAAATATTTTCTTCACTCTTTCTTGAACTGCATTATTGGTTAAGGGCTTGTAAGTAAACATTTCACGGTACATTTCATTTCATTTTTCACCTGTTGTATTCAGCGCTTGTGACAAATACCATTTGATTTGATTTGATCCTGGTAATGTAGATCAGTTCTGTTAAAACAGACAGATACCCGGTCCTGGTAATGTAGATCAGTTCTGGTAAAACAGAGAGACACCTGATCCTGGTAATGTATATCAGTTCTGTTAAAACAGACAGACAACTGATCCTGGTAATGTAGATCAGTTCTGTTAAAACAGACAGACACCTGATCCTGGTAATGTAGATCAGTTCTGTTAAAACAGACAGACAACTGATCCTGGTAATCAGTTCTGTTAAAACAGACATATACATGATCCTGGTAATCAGTTCTGTTAAAACAGACAGACACCTGATCCTGGTAATCAGTTCTGTTAAAACAGACATATACATGATCCTGGTATTCAGTTCTATTAAAATAGTCAGATACCTGATCCTGGTAATCAGTTCTGTTAAAACAGAGAGATACCCGATCCTGGTGATGTAGATCAGTTCTGTTAAAACAGAGAGACCCCTGATCCTGGTAATAAAGATCAGTTATGTTAAAACAGACATATACCGGATCCTGGTAATGTAGATCAGTTATGTTAAAACAGACAGATACCTGATCCTGGTAATGTAGATCAGTTCTGTTAAAACAGACAGATACCTGATCCTGGTAATTTAGAGCAGTTCTGTTAAAACAGACAGATACCTGATCCTGGTAATGTAGATCAGTTCTGTTAAAACAGACAGACACCTGATCCTGGTAATCAGTTCTGTTAAAACAGACAGATACCTGATCCTGGTAATGTAGTTCAGTTCTGTTAAAACAGACAGATACATGATCCTGGTAATGTAGATCAGTTCTGTTAAAACAGACAGACACCTGATCCTGGTAATCAGTTATGTTAAAACAGACAGATACCTGATCCTGGTAATCAGTTCTGTTAAAACAGACAGATACCTGATCCTGGTAATGTAGATCAGTTCTGTTAAAACAGACAGATACCTGATCCTGGTAATTTAGATCAGTTCTGTTAAAACAGACAGATACCTGATCCTGGTAATGTAGATCAGTTCTGTTAAAACAGACAGACACCTGATCCTGGTAATCAGTTCTGTTAAAACAGACAGATACCTGATCCTGGTAATCAGTTATGTTAAAACAGACAGACCCCTGATCCTGGTAACAAGTTCTGTTAAAACAGACAGACACCTGATCCTGGTAATCAGTTCTGTTAAAACAGACAGATACATGATCCTGGTATTCAGTTCTATTAAAATAGTCAGATACCTGATCCTGGTAATCAGTTCTGTTAAAACAGAGAGATACCCGATCCTGGTAATGTAGATCAGTTCTGTTAAAACAGAGAGACCCCTGATCCTGGTAATGTAGATCAGTTCAGTTAAAACAGACAGATACCTGATCCTGGAAATGTAGATCAGTTCTGTTAAAACAGACAGACCCCTGATCCTGGTAACCAGTTCTGTTAAAACAGACAGACACCTGATCCTGGTAATCAATTCTGTTAAAACAGACAGATACATGATCCTGGTATTCAGTTCTATTAAAATAGTCCGATACCTGATCCTGGTAATCAGTTCTGTTAAAACAGAGAGATACCCGGTCCTGGTAATGTAGATCAGTTCTGTTAAAACAGAGAGACCCCTGATCCTGGTAATGTAGATCAGTTCTGTTAAAACAGACATATACCTGATCCTGGTAATGTAGATCAGTTCTGTTAAAACAGACAGACACCTGATCCTGGTAATCAATTCTGTTAAAACAGACAGATACATGATCCTGGTATTCAGTTCTATTAAAATAGTCAGATACCTGATCCTGGTAATCAGTTCTGTTAAAACAGAGAGATACCCGGTCCTGGTAATGTAGATCAGTTCTGTTAAAACAGACAGATACCTGATCCTGCTAATATAGATCACTTCTGTTAAAACAGACAGATACCTGATCCTGGTAATGTAGATCAGTTCTGTTCAAACAGACAGATACCTGATCATGGTAATGTAGATCAGGTCTGTTAAAACAGAGAGACCCCTGATCCTGGTAATGTAGATCAGTTCTGTTAAAACAGACATATACCTGATCCTGGTAATGTAGATCAGTTCTGTTAAAATAGACAGACACCCGATCCTGGTAATCAGTTCTGTTAAAACAGACATATACCTGATCCTGGTAATCAGTTATGTTAAAACAGAGAGATACCCGATCCTGGTAATGTAGATCAGTTCTGTTAAAACAAAGAGACCCCTAATCCTGGTAATGTAGATCAGTTCTGTTAAAACAGAGAGACCCCTGATCCTGGTAATAAAGATCAGTTATGTTAAAACAGACATATACCTGATCCTGGTAATGTAGATCAGTTCTGTTAAAACAGACAGATACCTGATCCTGGTAATCAGTTCTGTTAAAACAGACAGATACCTGATCCTGGTAATCAGTTATGTTAAAACAGACAGACCCCTGATCCTGGTAACAAGTTCTGTTAAAACAGACAGACACCTGATCCTGGTAATCAGTTCTGTTAAAACAGACAGATACATGATCCTGGTATTCAGTTCTATTAAAATAGTCAGATACCTGATCCTGGTAATCAGTTCTGTTAAAACAGAGAGATACCCGATCCTGGTAATGTAGATCAGTTCTGTTAAAACAGAGAGACCCCTGATCCTGGTAATGTAGATCAGTTCAGTTAAAACAGACAGATACCTGATCCTGGAAATGTAGATCAGTTCTGTTAAAACAGACAGACCCCTGATCCTGGTAACCAGTTCTGTTAAAACAGACAGACACCTGATCCTGGTAATCAATTCTGTTAAAACAGACAGATACATGATCCTGGTATTCAGTTCTATTAAAATAGTCAGATACCTGATCCTGGTAATCAGTTCTGTTAAAACAGAGAGATACCCGGTCCTGGTAATGTAGATCAGTTCTGTTAAAACAGAGAGACCCCTGATCCTGGTAATGTAGATCAGTTCTGTTAAAACAGACATATACCTGATCCTGGTAATGTAGATCAGTTCTGTTAAAACAGACAGACACCTGATCCTGGTAATCAATTCTGTTAAAACAGACAGATACATGATCCTGGTATTCAGTTCTATTAAAATAGTCAGATACCTGATCCTGGTAATCAGTTCTGTTAAAACAGAGAGATACCCGGTCCTGGTAATGTAGATCAGTTCTGTTAAAACAGACAGATACCTGATCCTGCTAATATAGATCACTTCTGTTAAAACAGACAGATACCTGATCCTGGTAATGTAGATCAGTTCTGTTCAAACAGACAGATACCTGATCATGGTAATGTAGATCAGGTCTGTTAAAACAGAGAGACCCCTGATCCTGGTAATGTAGATCAGTTCTGTTAAAACAGACATATACCTGATCCTGGTAATGTAGATCAGTTCTGTTAAAATAGACAGACACCCGATCCTGGTAATCAGTTCTGTTAAAACAGACATATACCTGATCCTGGTAATCAGTTATGTTAAAACAGAGAGATACCCGATCCTGGTAATGTAGATCAGTTCTGTTAAAACAAAGAGACCCCTGATCCTGGTAATGTAGATCAGTTCTGTTAAAACAGAGAGACCCCTGATCCTGGTAATAAAGATCAGTTATGTTAAAACAGACATATACCTGATCCTGGTAATGTAGATCAGTTCTGTTAAAACAGACAGATACCTGATCCTGGTAATCAGTTCTGTTAAAACAGACAGATACCTGATCCTGGTAATGTAGATCAGTTCTGTTAAAACAGAGATACACCTAATCCTGGTATTGTAGATCAGTTCTGTTAAAACAGACATATACCTGATCCTGGTAATGTAGATCAGTTCTGTTAAAACAGACAGACACCTGATCCTGGAAATCAGTTCTGTTAAAACAGACAGATACCTGATCCTGGTAATGTAGATCAGTTCTGTTAAAACAGACTGACACCTGATCTTGGTAATGTAGATCAGTTCTGTTAAAACAGAGATACACCTGATCCTGGTAATGTAGATCAGTATTGTTAAAACAGACAGATACCTGATCCTGGTAATGTAGATAAGTTATGTTAAAACAGACAGACAACTGATCCTGGTAATGTAGATCAGTTCTGTTAAAACAGACAGACACCAGATCCTGGTAATGTATATCAGTTCTGTTAAAACAGACAGACACCTGATCCTGGTAATCAGTTCTGTTAAAACAGACAGACACCTGATCCTGGTAATGTAGATCAGTTCTGTTAAAACAGACAGACAACTGATCCTTTTAATCAGTTCTGTTAAAACATACAGATACCTGATCCTGGTAATCAGTTCTGTTAAAACAGACAGATACCTGATCCTGGTAATCAGTTCTGTTAAAACAGACAGATACCTGATCCTGGTAATCAGTTCTGTTAAAACAGACAGACACCTGATCCTGGTAATCAGTTCTGTTAAAACAGACAGATACATGATCCTGGTATTCAGTTCTATTAAAATAGACATATACCTGATCCTGGTAATCAGTTATGTTAAAACAGAGAGATACCCGATCCTGGTAATGTAGATCAGTTCTGTTAAAACAGAGAGACCCCTGATCCTGGTAATAAAGATCAGTTATGTTAAAACAGACAGACACCTGATCTTGGTAATCAGTTCTGTTAAAACAGACAGATACCTGATCCTGGTAATGTAGATCAGTTCTGTTAAAACAGACAGATACCTGATCCTGGTAATGTAGATCAGTTCTGTTAAAACAGACAGACACCTGATCCTGGTAATCAGTTCTGTTAAGACAGACAGATACCTGATCCTGGTAATGTAGATCAGTTCTGTTAAAACAGACAGATACATGATCCTGTTATTCAGTTCTATTAAAATAGACATATACCTGATCCTGGTAATCAGTTATGTTAAAACAGAGAGATACCCGATCCTGGTAATGTAGATCAGTTCTGTTAAAACAGAGAGACCCCTGATCCTGGTAATAAAGATCAGTTATGTTAAAACAGACAGACACCTGATCCTGGTAATCAGTTCTGTTAAAACAGACAGATACCTGATCCTGGTAATGTAGATCAGTTCTGTTAAAACAGACCGATACCTGATCCTGGTAATTTAAATCAGTTCTGTTAAAACAGACAGATACCTGATCCTGGTAATGTAGATCAGTTCTGTTAAAACAGACAGACACCTGATCCTGGTAATCAGTTCTGTTAAAACAGACAGATACCTGATCCTGGTAATCAGTTATGTTAAAACAGACAGACCCCTGATCCTGGTAACCAGTTCTGTTAAAACAGACAGACACCTGATCCTGGTAATCAGTTCTGTTAAAACAGACAGATACATGATCCTGGTATTCAGTTCTATTAAAATAGTCAGATACCTGATCCTGGTAATCAGTTCTGTTAAAACAGAGAGATACCCGATCCTGGTAATGTAGATCAGTTCTGTTAAAACAGAGAGACCCCTGATCCTGGTAATGTAGATCAGTTCTGTTAAAACAGAGAGACCCCTGATCCTGGTAATAAAGTTCAGTTATGTTAAAACAGACATATACCTGATTCTGGTAATGTAGATCAGTTCTGTTAAAACAGACAGATACCTGATCCTGGTAATCAGTTCTGTTAAAACAGACAGATACCTGATCCTGGTAATGTAGATCAGTTCTGTTAAAACAGAGATACACCTAATCCTGGTATTGTAGATCAGTTCTGTTAAAACAGACATATACCTGATCCTGGTAATGTAGATCAGTTCTGTTAAAACAGACAGACACCTGATCCTGGAAATCAGTTCTGTTAAAACAGACAGATACCTGATCCTGGTAATGTAGATCAGTTCTGTTAAAACAGACTGACACCTGATCTTGGTAATGTAGATCAGTTCTGTTAAAACAGAGATACACCTGATCCTGGTAATGTAGATCAGTATTGTTAAAACAGACAGATACCTGATCCTGGTAATGTAGATAAGTTATGTTAAAACAGACAGACAACTGATCCTGGTAATGTAGATCAGTTCTGTTAAAACAGACAGACACCAGATCCTGGTAATGTATATCAGTTCTGTTAAAACAGACAGACACCTGATCCTGGTAATCAGTTCTGTTAAAACAGACAGACACCTGATCCTGGTAATGTAGATCAGTTCTGTTAAAACAGACAGACAACTGATCCTTTTAATCAGTTCTGTTAAAACATACAGATACCTGATCCTGGTAATCAGTTCTGTTAAAACAGACAGATACCTGATCCTGGTAATCAGTTCTGTTAAAACAGACAGATACCTGATCCTGGTAATCAGTTCTGTTAAAACAGACAGACACCTGATCCTGGTAATCAGTTCTGTTAAAACAGACAGACACCTGATCCAGGTAATCAGTTCTGTTAAAACTGACAGATACATGATCCTGGTATTCAGTTCTATTAAAATAGACATATACCTGATCCTGGTAATCAGTTATGTTAAAACAGAGAGATACCCGATCCTGGTAATGTAGATCAGTTCTGTTAAAACAGAGAGACCCCTGATCCTGGTAATAAAGATCAGTTATGTTAAAACAGACAGACACCTGATCTTGGTAATCAGTTCTGTTAAAACAGACAGATACCTGATCCTGGTAATGTAGATCAGTTCTGTTAAAACAGACAGATACCTGATCCTGGTCATTTAGATCAGTTCTGTTAAAACAGACAGATACCTGATCCTGGTAATGTAGATCAGTTCTGTTAAAACAGACAGACACCTGATCCTGGTAATCAGTTCTGTTAAAACAGACAGATACCTGATCCTGGTAATCAGTTATGTTAAAAAAGACAGACCCCTGATCCTGGTAACCAGTTCTGTTAAAACAGACAGACACCTGATCCTGGTAATCAGTTCTATTAAAATAGTCAGATACCTGATCCTGGTAATCAGTTCTGTTAAAACAGAGAGATACCCGATCCTGGTAATGTAGATCAGTTCTGTTAAAACAGAGAGACCCCTGATCCTGGTAATGTAGATCAGTTCTGTTAAAACAGAGAGACCCCTGATCCTGGTAATAAAGATCAGTTATGTTAAAACAGACATATACCTGATCCTGGTAATGTAGATCAGTTCTGTTAAAACAGACAGATACCTGATCCTGGTAATCAGTTCTGTTAAAACAGACAGATACCTGATCCTGGTAATGTAGATCAGTTCTGTTAAAACAGAGATACACCTAATCCTGGTATTGTAGATCAGTTCTGTTAAAACAGACATATACCTGATCCTGGTAATGTAGATCAGTTCTGTTAAAACAGACAGACACCTGATCCTGGAAATCAGTTCTGTTAAAACAGACAGATACCTGATCCTGGTAATGTAGATCAGTTCTGTTAAAACAGACTGACACCTGATCTTGGTAATGTAGATCAGTTCTGTTAAAACAGAGATACACCTGATCCTGGTAATGTAGATCAGTATTGTTAAAACAGACAGATACCTGATCCTTGTAATGTAGATAAGTTATGTTAAAACAGACAGACAACTGATCCTGGTAATGTAGATCAGTTCTGTTAAAACAGACAGACACCAGATCCTGGTAATGTATATCAGTTCTGTTAAAACAGACAGACACCTGATCCTGGTAATCAGTTCTGTTAAAACAGACAGACACCTGATCCTGGTAATGTAGATCAGTTCTGTTAAAACAGACAGACAACTGATCCTTTTAATCAGTTCTGTTAAAACATACAGATACCTGATCCTGGTAATCAGTTCTGTTAAAACAGACAGATACCTGATCCTGGTAATCAGTTCTGTTAAAACAGACAGATACCTGATCCTGGTAATCAGTTCTGTTAAAACAGACAGACACCTGATCCTGGTAATCAGTTCTGTTAAAACAGACAGACACCTGATCCAGGTAATCAGTTCTGTTAAAACTGACAGATACATGATCCTGGTATTCAGTTCTATTAAAATAGACATATACCTGATCCTGGTAATCAGTTATGTTAAAACAGAGAGATACCCGATCCTGGTAATGTAGATCAGTTCTGTTAAAACAGAGAGACCCCTGATCCTGGTAATAAAGATCAGTTATGTTAAAACAGACAGACACCTGATCTTGGTAATCAGTTCTGTTAAAACAGACAGATACCTGATCCTGGTAATGTAGATCAGTTCTGTTAAAACAGACAGATACCTGATCCTGGTAATGTAGATCAGTTCTGTTAAAACAGACAGACACCTGATCCTGGTAATCAGTTCTGTTAAAACAGACAGATACCTGATCCTGGTAATGTAGATCAGTTATGTTAAAACAGACATATACCCGATCCTGGTAATGTAGATCAGTTCTGTTAAAACATACAGATACCTTATCCTGGTAATGTAGATCAGTTCTGTTACAAACAGACAGACACCTGATCCTGGTAATGTAGATCAGTTCTGTTAAAACAGACAGATACATGATCCTGGTAACGTAGATCATTTCTGTTAAAACAGACAGATACCTGATCCTGGTAATGTAGATCAGTTCTGTTAAAACAGACAGATACCTGATCATGGTAATGTAGATCAGTTCTGTTAAAACAGAGAGACCCCTGATCCTGGTAATGTAGATTAGTTCTGTTAAAACAGAGAGACCCCTGATCCTGGTAATGTAGATCAGTTATGTTAAAACAGACATATACCCGATCCTGGTAATGTAGATCAGTTCTGTTAAAACAGACAGATACCTTATCCTGGTAATGTAGATCAGTTCTGTTAAAACAGACAGACACCTGATCCTGGTAATGTAGATCAGTTCTGTTAAAACAGACAGATACATGATCCTGGTAACGTAGATCATTTCTGTTAAAACAGACAGATACCTGATCCTGGTAATGTAGATCAGTTCTGTTAAAACAGACAGATACCTGATCCTGGTAATATAGATCAGTTATGTTAAAACAGACATATACCTGATCCTGGTAATGTAGATCAGTTCTGTTAAAACAGACAGATACCTGATCCTGGTAATCAGTTCTGTTAAAACAGACAGATACCTGATCCTGGTAATGTAGATCAGTTATGTTAAAACAAAGATACACCTAATCCTGGTATTGTAGATCAGTTCTGTTAAAACAGACATATACCTGATCCTGGTAATGTAGATCAGTTCTGTTAAAACAGACAGACACCTGATCCTGGAAATCAGTTCTGTTAAAACAGACAGATACCTGATCCTGGTAATGTAGATCAGTTCTGTTAAAACAGACTGACACCTGATCTTGGTAATGTAGATCAGTTCTGTTAAAACAGAGATACACCTGATCCTGGTAATGTAGGTCAGTATTGTTAAAACAGACAGATACCTGATCCTGGTAATGTAGATAAGTTATGTTAAAACAGACAGACAACTGATCCTGGTAATGTAGATCAGTTCTGTTAAAACAGACAGACACCAGATCCTGGTAATGTATATCAGTTCTGTTAAAACAGACAGACACCTGATCCTGGTAATCAGTTCTGTTAAAACAGACAGACACCTGATCCTGGTAATGTAGATCAGTTCTGTTAAAACAGACAGACAACTGATCCTTTTAATCAGTTCTGTTAAAACATACAGATACCTGATCCTGGTAATCAGTTCTGTTAAAACAGACAGATACCTGATCCTGGTAATCAGTTCTGTTAAAACAGACATATACCTGATCCTGGTAATCAGTTCTGTTAAAACAGACAGACACCTGATCCTGGTAATCAGTTCTGTTAAAACAGACAGACACCTGATCCAGGTAATCAGTTCTGTTAAAACTGACTGATACATGATCCTGGTATTCAGTTCTATTAAAATAGACATATACCTGATCCTGGTAATCAGTTATGTTAAAACAGAGAGATACCCGATCCTGGTAATGTAGATCAGTTCTGTTAAAACAGAGAGACCCCTGATCCTGGTAATAAAGATCAGTTATGTTAAAACAGACAGACACCTGATCTTGGTAATCAGTTCTGTTAAAACAGACAGATACCTGATCCTGGTAATGTAGATCAGTTCTGTTAAAACAGACAGATACCTGATCCTGGTAATGTAGATCAGTTCTGTTAAAACAGACAGACACCTGATCCTGGTAATCAGTTCTGTTAAAACAGACAGATACATGATCCTGTTATTCAGTTCTATTAAAATAGACATATACCTGATCCTGGTAATGTAGATCAGTTCTGTTAAAACAGACAGATACATGATCCTGTTATTCAGTTCTATTAAAATAGACATATACCTGATCCTGGTAATCAGTTATGTTAAAACAGAGAGATACCCGATCCTGGTAATGTAGATCAGTTCTGTTAAAACAGAGAGACCCCTGATCCTGGTAATAAAGATCAGTTATGTTAAAACAGACAGACACCTGATCCTGGTAATCAGTTCTGTTAAAACAGACAGATACCTGATCCTGGTAATGTAGATCAGTTCTGTTAAAACAGACAGATACCTGATCCTGGTAATTTAGATCAGTTCTGTTAAAACAGACAGATACCTTATCCTGGTAATGTAGATCAGTTCTGTTAGAACAGACAGACACCTGATCCTGGTAATCAGTTCTGTTAAAACAGACAGATACCTGATCCTGGTAATCAGTTATGTTAAAACAGACAGACCCCTGATCCTGGTAACCAGTTCTGTTAAAACAGACAGACACCTGATCCTGGTAATCAGTTCTGTTAAAACAGACAGATACATGATCCTGGTATTCAGTTCTATTAAAATAGTCAGATACCTGATCCTGGTAATCAGTTCTGTTAAAACAGAGAGATACCCGATCCTGGTAATGTAGATCAGTTCTGTTAAAACAGAGAGACCCCTGATCCTGGTAATGTAGATCAGTTCTGTTAAAACAGACAGACCCCTGATCCTGGTAACCAGTTCTGTTAAAACAGACAGACACCTGATCCTGGTAATCAATTCTGTTAAAACAGACAGATACATGATCCTGGTATTCAGTTCTATTAAAATAGTCAGATACCTGATCCTGGTAATCAGTTCTGTTAAAACAGAGAGATACCCGGTCCTGGTAATGTAGATCAGTTCTGTTAAAACAGAGAGACCCCTGATCCTGGTAATGTAGATCAGTTCTGTTAAAACAGAGAGACCCCTGATCCTGGTAATAAAGATCAGTTATGTTAAAACAGACATATACCTGATCCTGGTAATGTAGATCAGTTCTGTTAAAACAGACAGATACCTGATCATGGTAATGTAGATCAGTTCTGTTAAAACAGAGAGACCCCTGATCCTGCTAATATAGATCACTTCTGTTAAAACAGACAGATACCTGATCCTGGTAATGTAGATCAGTTCTGTTAAAACAGAGAGACCCCTGATCCTGGTAATGTAGATCAGTTCTGTTAAAATAGACATATACCTGATCCTGGTAATGTAGATCAGTTCTGTTAAAACAGACAGACACCTGATCCTGGTAATCAGTTCTGTTAAAACAGACATATACCTGATCCTGGTAATCAGTTATGTTAAAACAGAGAGATACCCGATCCTGGTAATGTAGATCAGTTCTGTTAAAACAGAGAGACCCCTGATCCTGGTAATGTAGATCAGTTCTGTTATAACAGAGAGACCCCTGATCCTGGTAATAAAGATCAGTTATGTTAAAACAGACATATACCTGATCCTGGTAATGTAGATCAGTTCTGTTAAAACAGACAGATACCTGATCCTGGTAATCAGTTCTGTTAAAACAGACAGATACCTGATCCTGGTAATGTAGATCAGTTCTGTTAAAACAGACAGACACCTGATCTTGGTAATCAGTTCTGTTAAAACAGACAGATACCTGATCCTGGTAATCAGTTCTGTTAAAACAGACAGACCCCTGATCCTGGTAACCAGTTCTGTTAAAACAGACAGACCCCTGATCCTGGTAATCAGTTCTGTTAAAACAGACAGATACATGATCCTGGTAATCAGTTCTGTTAAAACAGACAGATACATGATCCTGGTAATCAGTTCTGTTAAAACAGACAGACCCCTGATCCTGGTAACCAGTTCTGTTAAAACAGACAGACACCTGATCCTGGTAATCAGTTCTGTTAAAACAGACAGATACATGATCCTGGTAATCAGTTCTGTTAAAACAGACAGACCCCTGATCCTGGTAACCAGTTCTGTTAAAACAGACAGACACCTGATCCTGGTAATCAGTTCTGTTAAAACAGACAGATACATGATCCTGGTATTCAGTTCTATTAAAATAGTCAGATACCTGATCCTGGTAATCAGTTCTGTTAAAACAGAGAGATACCCGATCCTGGTAATGTAGATCAGTTCTGTTAAAACAGAGAGACACCTGATCCTGGTAATGTAGATCAGTTCTGTAAAAACAGACAGATACCTGATCCTGGTAATGTAGGTCAGTTCTGTTAAAACAGACAGATACATGATCCTGTTATTCAGTTCTATTAAAATAGACATATACCTGATCCTGGTAATCAGTTATGTTAAAACAGAGAGATACCCGATCCTGGTTATGTAGATCAGTTCTGTTAAACAGAGAGACCCCTGATCCTGGTAATGTAGATCACTTCTATTAAAACAGACAGATACCTGATCGTGGTAATGTAGATCAGTTCTGTTAAAACAGAGCGACCCCTGATCCTGGTAATGTAGATCAGTTCTGTTAAAACAGAGAGACCCCTGATCCTGCTAATGTAGATCACTTCTATTAAAACAGACAGATACCTGATCGTGGTAATGTAGATCAGTTCTGTTAAAACAGAGCGACCCCTGATCCTGGTAATGTAGATCAGTTCTGTTAAAACAGACAGAGACCTGATCCTGGTAATGTAGTTCAGTTCTGTTAAAACAGACAGATACCTGATCCTGGTAATGTAGGTCAGTTCTGTTAAAACAGACAGATACATGATCCTGTTATTCAGTTCTATTAAAATAGACATATACCTGATCCTGGTAATCAGTTATGTTAAAACAGAGAGATACCCGATCCTGGTTATGTAGATCAGTTCTGTTAAACAGAGAGACCCCTGATCCTGGTAATGTAGATTAGTTCTGTTAAAACAGAGAGACCCCTGATCCTGGTAATGTAGATCAGTTATGTTAAAACAGACATATACCCGATCCTGGTAATGTAGATCAGTTCTGTTAAAACAGACAGATACCTTATCCTGGTAATGTAGATCAGTTCTGTTAAAACAGACAGACACCTGATCCTGGTAATGTAGATCAGTTCTGTTAAAACAGACAGATACATGATCCTGGTAACGTAGATCATTTCTGTTAAAACAGACAGATACCTGATCCTGGTAATGTAGATCAGTTCTGTTAAAACAGACAGATACCTGATCCTGGTAATATAGATCAGTTATGTTAAAACAGACATATACCTGATCCTGGTAATGTAGATCAGTTCTGTTAAAACAGACAGACACCTGATCCTGGTAATGTAGATCAGTTCTGTTAAAACAGACAGATACATGATCCTGGTAACGTAGATCATTTCTGTTAAAACAGACAGATACCTGATCCTGGTAATGTAGATCAGTTCTGTTAAAACAGACAGATACCTGATCCTGGTAATATAGATCAGTTATGTTAAAACAGACATATACCTGATCCTGGTAATGTAGATCAGTTCTGTTAAAACAGACAGATACCTGATCCTGGTAATGTAGATCAGTTCTGTTAAAACAGACAGACACCTGATCCTGGTAATCAGTTCTGTTAAAACAGACAGATACATGATCCTGGTATTCAGTTCTATTAAAATAGTCAGATACCTGATCCTGGTAATCAGTTCTGTTAAAACAGAGAGATACCCGATCCTGGTAATGTAGATCAGTTCTGTTAAAACAGAGAGACACCTGATCCTGGTAATGTAGATCAGTTCTGTTAAAACAGAGAGACCCCTGATCCTGGTAATGTAGATCAGTTCTGTTAAAACAGACAGACACATGATCCTGGTAATGTAGATGTTCTGTTAAAACAGACAGATACCTGATCCTGGTAATGTAGATCAGTTATGTTAAAACAGACAGATACCTGATCCTGGTAATGTAGATCAGTTCTGTTAAAACAGACAGATACCTTATCCTGGTAATGTAGATCAGTTATGTTAAAACAGACATATACCTGATCCTGGTAATGTAGATCAGTTCTGTTAAAACAGACAGATACCTGATCCTGGTAATGTAGATCAGTTCTGTTAAAACAGATAGACACCTGATCCTGGTAATCAGTTCTGTTAAAAATGACAGATACCTGATCCTGGTAATGTAGATCAGTTATGGTAAAACAGACATATACCTGATCCTGGTAATGTAGATCAGTTCTGTTAAAACAGACAGATACCTTATCCTGGTAATGTAGATCAGTTCTGTTAAAACAGACAGACACCTGATCCTGGTATACAGTTCTGTTAAAACAGACAGATACATGATCCTGGTAATGTAGATCAGTTCTGTTAAAACAGACAGATACCTGATCCTGGTAATTTAGATCAGTTCTGTTAAAACAGACAGATACCTGATCCTGGTAATGTAGATCAGTTCTGTTAAAACAGACAGACAACTGATCCTGGTAATCAGTTCTGTTAAAACAGACAGATACCTGATCCTGGTAATCAGTTCTGTTAAAACAGACAGACCCCTGATCCTGGTAACCAGTTCTGTTAAAACAGACAGACCCCTGATCCTGGTAATCAGTTCTGTTAAAACAGACAAACACCTGATCCAGGTAATCAGTTCTGTTAAAACAGACAGATACATGATCCTGGTATTCAGTTCTATTAAAATAGACATATACCTGATCCTGGTAATCAGTTATGTTAAAACAGAGAGATACCCGATCCTGGTAATATAGATCAGTTCTGTTAAAACAGAGAGACCCCTGATCCTGGTAATGTAGATTAGTTCTGTTAAAACAGAGAGACCCCTGATCCTGGTAATGTAGATCAGTTATGTTAAAACAGACATATACCCGATCCTGGTAATGTAGATCAGTTCTGTTAAAACATACAGATACCTTATCCTGGTAATGTAGATCAGTTCTGTTAAAACAGACAGACACCTGATCCTGGTAATGTAGATCAGTTCTGTTAAAACAGACAGATACATGATCCTGGTAACGTAGATCATTTCTGTTAAAACAGACAGATACCTGATCCTGGTAATGTAGATCAGTTCTTTTAAAACAGACAGATACCTGATCCTGGTAATATAGATCAGTTATGTTAAAACAGACATATACCTGATCCTGGTAATGTAGATCAGTTCTGTTAAAACAGACAGACACCTGATCCTGGTAATCAGTTCTGTTAAAACAGACAGATACATGATCCTGGTAATCAGTTCTGTTAAAACAGACAGACCCCTGATCCTGGTAACCAGTTCTGTTAAAACAGACAGACACCTGATCCTGGTAATCAGTTCTGTTAAAACAGACAGATACATGATCCTGGTATTCAGTTCTATTAAAATAGTCAGATACCTGATCCTGGTAATCAGTTCTGTTAAAACAGAGAGATACCCGATCCTGGTAATGTAGATCAGTTCTGTTAAAACAGAGAGACACCTGATCCTGGTAATGTAGATCAGTTCTGTTAAAACAGAGAGACCCCTGATCCTGGTAATGTAGATCAGTTCTGTTAAAACAGATAGACACATGATCCTGGTAATGTAGATGTTCTGTTAAAACAGACAGATACCTGATCCTGGTAATGTAGATCAGTTATGTTAAAACAGACAGATACCTGATCCTGGTAATGTAGATCAGTTCTGTTAAAACAGATAGACACCTGATCCTGGTAATCAGTTATGTTAAAAAAGACAGATACCTGATCCTGGTAATGTAGATCAGTTATGTTAAAACAGACATATACCTGATCCTGGTAATGTAGATCAGTTCTGTTAAAACAGACAGATACCTTATCCTGGTAATGTAGATCAGTTCTGTTAAAACAGACAGACACCTGATCCTGGTATACAGTTCTGTTAAAACAGACAGATACATGATCCTGGTAATGTAGATCAGTTCTGTTAAAACAGACAGATACCTGATCCTGGTAATTTAGATCAGTTCTGTTAAAACAGACAGATACCTGATCCTGGTAATGTAGATCAGTTCTGTTAAAAAGGACAGACAACTGATCCTGGTAATCAGTTCTGTTAAAACAGACAGATACCTGATCCTGGTAATCAGTTCTGTTAAAACAGACAGACCCCTGATCCTGGTAACCAGTTCTGTTAAAACAGACAGACCCCTGATCCTGGTAATCAGTTCTGTTAAAACAGACATACACCTGATCCAGGTAATCAGTTCTGTTAAAACAGAGAGATACCCGATCCTGGTAATGTAGATCAGTTCTGTTAAAACAGAGAGACCCCTGATCCTGGTAATGTAGATTAGTTCTGTTAAAACAGAGAGACCCCTGATCCTGGTAATGTAGATCAGTTATGTTAAAACAGACATATACCCGATCCTGGTAATGTAGATCAGTTCTGTTAAAACAGACAGATACCTTATCCTGGTAATGTAGATCAGTTCTGTTAAAACAGACAGACACCTGATCCAGGTAATCAGTTCTGTTAAAACAGACAGATACATGATCCTGGTATTCAGTTCTATTAAAATAGACATATACCTGATCCTGGTAATCAGTTATGTTAAAACAGAGAGATACCCGATCCTGGTAATGTAGATCAGTTCTGTTAAAACAGAGAGACCCCTGATCCTGGTAATGTAGATTAGTTCTGTTAAAACAGAGAGACCCCTGATCCTGGTAATGTAGATCAGTTATGTTAAAACAGACATATACCCGATCCTGGTAATGTAGATCAGTTCTGTTAAAACAGACAGATACCTTATCCTGGTAATGTAGATCAGTTCTGTTAAAACAGACAGACACCTGATCCTGGTAATCAGTTCTGTTAAAACAGACAGATACCTGATCCTGGTAATCAGTTCTGTTAAAACAGACAGACCCCTGATCCTGGTAACCAGTTCTGTTAAAACAGACAGACACCATGATCCTGGTAATCAGTTCTGTTAAAACAGACAGATACATGATCCTGGTATTCAGTTCTGTTAAAATAGTCAGATACCTGATCCTGGTAATCATTTCTGTTAAAACAGAGAGATACCCGATCCTGGTAATGTAGATCAGTTCTGTTAAAACAGAGAGACACCTGATCCTGGTAATGTAGATCAGTTCTGTTAAAACAGAGAGACCCCTGATCCTGGTAATGTAGATCAGTTCTGTTAAAACAGACAGACACATGATCCTGGTAATGTAGATGTTCTGTTAAAACAGACAGATACCTGATCCTGGTAATGTAGATCAGTTATGTTAAAACAGACAGATACCTGATCCTGGTAATGTAGATCAGTTCTGTTAAAACAGACAGATACCTTATCCTGGTAATGTAGATCAGTTATGTTAAAACAGACATATACCTGATCCTGGTAATGTAGATCAGTTCTGTTAAAACAAACAGATACCTGATCCTGGTAATGTAGATCAGTTCTGTTAAAACAGATAGACACCTGATCCTGGTAATCAGTTCTGTTAAAAAAGACAGATACCTGATCCTGGTAATGTAGATCAGTTATGGTAAAACAGACATATACCTGATCCTGGTAATGTAGATCAGTTCTGTTAAAACAGACAGATACCTTATCCTGGTAATGTAGATCAGTTCTGTTAAAACAGACAGACACCTGATCCTGGTATACAGTTCTGTTAAAACAGACAGATACATGATCCTGGTAATGTAGATCAGTTCTGTTAAAACAGACAGATACCTGATCCTGGTAATTTAGATCAGTTCTGTTAAAACAGACAAATACCTGATCCTGGTAATGTAGATCAGTTCTATTAAAACAGACAGACAACTGATCCTGGTAATCAGTTCTGTTAAAACAGACAGATACCTGATCCTGGTAATCAGTTCTGTTAAAACAGACAGACCCCTGATCCTGGTAACCAGTTCTGTTAAAACAGACAGACCCCTGATCCTGGTAATCAGTTCTGTTAAAACAGACAAACACCTGATCCAGGTAATCAGTTCTGTTAAAACAGACAGATACATGATTCTGGTATTCAGTTCTATTAAAATAGACATATACCTGATCCTGGTAATCAGTTATGTTAAAACAGAGAGATACCCGATCCTGGTAATGTAGATCACTTCTGTTAAAACAGAGAGACCCCTGATCCTGGTAATGTAGATTATTTCTGTTAAAACAGAGAGACCCCTGATCCTGGTAATGTAGATCAGTTATGTTAAAACAGACATATACCCGATCCTGGTAATGTAGATCAGTTCTGTTAAAACAGACAGATACCTTATCCTGGTAATGTAGATCAGTTCTGTTAAAACAGACAGACACCTGATCCTGGTAATGTAGATCAGTTCTGTTAAAACAGACAGATACATGATCCTGGTAATGTAGATCAGTTCTGTTAAAACAGACAGATACCTGATCCTGGTAATGTAGATCAGTTCTGTTAAAACAGACAGATACCTGATCCTGGTAATATAGATCAGTTATGTTAAAACAGACATATACCTGATCCTGGTAATGTAGATCAGTTCTGTTAAAACAGACAGATACCTGATCCTGGTAATGTAGATCAGTTCTGTTAAACCAGACAGATACATGATCCTGGTATTCAGTTCTATTAAAATAGTCAGATACCTGATCCTGGTAATCAGTTCTGTTAAAACAGAGAGATACCCGATCCTGGTAATGTAGATCAGTTCTGTTAAAACAGAGAGACACCTGATCCTGGTAATGTAGATCAGTTCTGTTAAAACAGAGAGACCCCTCATCCTGGTAATGTAGATCAGTTCTGTTAAAACAGACAGACACATGATCCTGGTAATGTAGATGTTCTGTTAAAACAGACAGATACCTTATCCTGGTAATGTAGATCAGTTATGTTAAAACAAAAATATACCTGATCCTGGTAATGTAGATCAGTTCTGTTAAAACAGACAGATACCTGATCCTGGTAATGTAGATCAGTTCTGTTAAAACAGACAGACACCTGATCCTGGTAATCAGTTCTGTTAAAAAAGACAGATACCTGATCCTGGTAATGTAGATCAGTTCTGTTAAAACAGACATATACCTGATCCTGGTAATTTAGATCAGTTCTGTTAACATTTACATTTTACATTTTAGTCATTTAGCAGACGCTCTTATCCAGAGCGACTTACAGTTAGTGAATACATTATTATTATTATTATTATTTTAATAATATTTTTTATACTGGCCCCCCGTGGGAATCGAACCCACAACCCTGGCGTTGCAAAACGCCATGCTCTATCAACTGAGCTACATCCCTGCCGGCCATTCCCTCCCCTACCCTGGACGACGCTGGGCCAATTGTGCGCCGCCCATGAGTCTCCCGGTCGCGGCCGGCTGCGACAGAGCCTGGATTCGAACCAGGATCTCTAGTGGCACAGTTAGCACTGCGATGCAGTGCCTTAGACCACTACGCCACTCAGGAGGTTAAAACAAACAAACACCTGATCCTGGTAATCAGTTCTGTTCAAACAGACAGATACCTGATCCTGGTAACCAGTTCTGTTAAAACAGACAGACACCTGATCCTGGTAATCAGTTTTGTTAAAACAGACAGATACATGATCCTGGTAATCAGTTCTGTTAAAACAGAGAGATACCCGATCCTGGTAATGTAGATCAGTTCTGTTAAAACAGAGAGACACCTGATCCTGGTAATGTATATCAGTTCTGTTAAAACAGAGAGACCCCTGATCCTGGTAATGTAGATCAGTTCTGTTAAAACAGACAGATACATGATCCTGGTAATGTAGATCAGTTCTGTTAAACAGACAAATACCTGATCCTGGTAATGTAGATCAGTTCTGTTAAAACAGACAGATACCTGATCCTGGTAATGTAGATTAGTTCTGTTAAAACAGACAGATACCTGATCATGGTAATGTAGATCAGTTCTGTTAAAACAGACAGACACCTGATCATGGTAATGTAGATCAGTTCTGTTAAAACAGAGAGACCCCTGATCCTGCTAATGTAGATCACTTCTGTTAAAACAGACAGATACCTGATCCTGGTAATGTAGATCAGTTCTGTTAAAACAGAGAGACCCCTGATCCTGGTAATGCAGATCAGTTCTGTTAAAACAGACAGATACCTGATCCTGGTAATGTAGATCAGTTCTGTTAAAACAGACATATACCTGATCCTGGTAATTTAGATCAGTTCTGTTAAAACAGACAGACACCTGATCCTGGTAATCAGTTCTGTTAAAACAGACAGATACCTGATCCTGGTAATCAGTTCTATTAAAATAGACATATACCTGATCCTGGTAATCAGTTATGTTAAAACAGAGAGATACCTGATCCTGGTAATGTAGATCAGTTCTGTTAAAACAGACAGACACCTGATCCTGGTAATGTAGATCAGTTCTGTTAAAACAGACAGATACCTGATCCTGGTAATCAGTTCTGTTAAAACAGACAGACCCCTGATCCTGGTAACCAGTTCTGTTAAAACAGACAGACACCTGATCCTGGTAATCAGTTCTGTTAAAACAGACAGATACATGATCCTGGTATTCAGTTCTATTAAAATAGTCAGATACCTGATCCTGGTAATGTAGATCAGTTCTGTTAAAACAGAGAGATACCCAATCCTGGTAATGTAGATCAGTTCTGTTAAAACAGAGAGACACCTGATCCTGGTAATGTAGATCAGTTCTGTTAAAACAGAGAGACCCCTGATCCTGGTAATGTAGATCATTTCTGTTAAAACAGACAGATACATGATCCTGGTAATGTAGATCAGTTCTGTTAAAACAGACAGATACCTGATCCTGGTAATGTAGATCAGTTCTGTTAAAACAGACAGATACCTGATCCTGGTAATGTAGATCAGTGTCACACCCTGGCTCTGGGGACTCTATATGTTGAGCCAGGGTGTGTATATTCTATGTAGTGTATTTCTGTGTTGGCCAGAGTGGTTCCCAATCAGAGGCAACGAGTGTCAGCTGTTGCTGGTTGTCTCTGATTGGGAGCCATATTTATAGAGGCTGTTTTCCCACAAGAGTTGTGGGATCTTGTTCCTTTCGGTGTGTTCCTAGTTAGGTTTGTCCTTTGGATGTCACGTATCGTTTGTTGTTTTGTTTCGCTGTTCGTGTTATCATTCGATTAATAAAGTATGTTTGCTTTCAACGCTGCGCATTGGTCTACTCCGTCTAACGATCGTGACAGAAGATCCCACCATACCAGGACCAAGCAGCGTGTCCAGGAGCAGGCGGCCTGGACATGGGAGGAAGCGCCGTGAAAGGAGCTGGAAAGGTTGGCGATGGCCCAGGTGGGCAAATCGTGGTCCTGGGAGGACATGCTCGGGGGCAAGGGGCCATGGGCTAAGATTAAGGCCCTGGCGAGAGAGGAGCAACGGCGTCAACAGTGTCGTCGTCGGACGGACGAGAGGCAACCCCAGAATTTTTTTGGGGGGGGGCACACGGCATGGGCGACTGGGCAGCAGGAGGCTGCCACAGGGCGAAATGGGATACGAGGAGAGAAGGCCACCGGGTTACGGGAGCCATTGGTGAGAGGAGGGAAGGAAGTTGTAGAGGCACGGCGAGAGGTACTGAGGTGTATTGCCAGTCCGGTCCGGCCCGTTCCTGATCCCCGTTTAAGGCCAGTGGTGTGTGTTCCCAGTACGGTCCAGCCTGTTCCTGTTCCTCGCACCAAGCCTACGGTGTGCGTCGCCAGCCCGGCCCGGCCTGTTCCTGCTCCTCGCACCAAGCCTACGGTGTGCGTCGCCAGCCCGGCCCGGCCTGTTCCTGCCACTCGCACCAAGCTTACGGTGCGCGTCGCCAGCTCGGCCCGGCCGGTTCCTGCCCCTCGCACCAAGCCTACGGTGCGAGTCGTCAGCCCGGCCCGGCTGGTTCCTGCTCCTCACACCAAGCCTACGGTGTGCGTCGCCAGCCCGGCCCGGCCTGTTCCTGCCCTTCGCACCAAGCCTACGGTGTGCGTCGCCAGCCCGGCCCGGCCTGTTCCTGCCACTCGCACCAAGCCTACGGTGCGCGTCGCCAGCCCGGCCCGGCCTGTTCCTGCTCCTCGCACCAAGCCTACGGTGTTCGTCGCCAGCCCGGCCCGGCCTGTTCCTGCCCTTCGCACCAAGCCTACGGTGTGCGTTGCCAGCCCGGCCCGGCCTGTTCCTGCCACTCGCACCAAGCCTACGGTGCGCGTCGCCAGCCCGGCCCGGCCCGCCAGACAGAACCCTGATCCTGGTAATCAGTTCTGTTAAAACAGACAGACACCTGATCCTGGTAATCAGTTCTGTTAAAACAGACAGATACATGATCCTGGTATTCAGTTCTATTAAAATAGTCAGATACCTGATCCTGGTAATGTAGATCAGTTCTGTTAAAACAGAGAGATACCCAATCCTGGTAATGTAGATCAGTTCTGTTAAAACAGACATATACCTGATCCTGGTAATGTAGATCAGTTCTGTTAAAACAGACATATACCTGATCCTGGTAATTTAGATCAGTTCTGTTAAAACAGACAGACACCTGATCCTGTTATTCAGTTCTATTAAAATAGACATATACCTGATCCTGGTAATCAGTTATGTTAAAACAGAGAGATACCCGATCCTGGTAATGTAGATCAGTTCTGTTAAAACAGAGAGACCCCTGATCCTGGTAATGTAGATCAGTTATGTTAAAACAGACATATACCTGATCCTGGTAATGTAGATCGGTTCTGTTAAAACAGACAGATACCTGATCCTGGTAATGTAGATCAGTTCTGTTAAAACAGACAGACACCTGATCCTGGTAATCAGTTCTGTTAAAAGAGACATATACCTGATCCTGGTAATGTAGATCAGTTCTGTTAAAACAGACAGACACCTGATCCTGGTAATCAGTTCTGTTAAAACAGACAGATACCTGATCCTGGTAATCAGTTCTGTTAAAACAGACAGATACATGATCCTGGTATTCAGTTCTATTAAAATAGTCAGATACCTGATCCTGGTAATCAGTTCTGTTAAAACAGAGAGATATCCGATCCTGGTAATGTAGATCAGTTCTGTTAAAACAGAGAGACACCTGATCCTGGTAATGTAGATCAGTTCTGTTAAAACAGACAGATACCTGATCCTGGTAATGTAGATCAGTTCTGTTAAAACAGACAGACACCTGATCCTGGTAATCAGTTCTGTTAAAACAGACAGACCCCTGATACTGGTAACCAGTTCTGTTAAAACAGACAGACACCTGATCCTGGTAATCAGTTCTGTTAAAACAGACAGATACATGATCCTGGTATTCAGTTATATTAAAATAGTCAGATACCTGATCCTGGTAATCAGTTCTGTTAAAACAGAGAGATACCCGATCCTGGTAATGTAGATCAGTTCTGTTAAAACAGAGAGACCCCTGATCCTGGTAATGTAGATCAGTTCTGTTAAAACAGACAGATACATGATCCTGGTAATGTAGATCAGTTCTGTTAAACAGACAGATACCTGATCCTGGTCATTTAGATCAGTTCTGTTAAAACAGACAGATACCTGATCCTGGTAATGTAGATCAGTTCTGTTAAAACAGACAGATACCTGATCTTGGTAATGTAGATTAGTTCTGTTAAAACAGACAGATACCTGATCATGGTAATGTAGATCAGTTCTGTTAAGACAGAGAGACCCCTGATCCTGCTAATGTAGATCACTTCTGTTAAAACAGACCGATACCTGATCCTGGTAATGTAGATCAGTTCTGTTAAAACAGAGAGACACCTGATCCTGGTAATGTAGATCAGTTCTGTTAAAACAAACAGATACCTGATCCTGGTAATGTAGATCAGTTCTGTTAAAACAGACAGATACCTGATCCTGGTAATGTAGATCAGTTCTGTTATAACAGACAGATACATGATCCTGTTATTCAGTTCTATTAAAATAGACATATACCTGATCCTGGTAATCAGTTATGTTAAAACAGAGAGATACCCGATCCTGGTAATGTAGATCAGTTCTGTTAAAACAGAGAGACCCCTGATCCTGGTAATGTAGATCAGTTCTGTTAAAACAGAGAGACCCCTGATCCTGGTAATGTAGATCAGTTATGTTAAAACAGACATATACCTGATCCTGGTAATGTAGATCAGTTCTGTTAAAACAGACAGACACCTGATCCTGGTAATCAGTTCTGTTAAAACATACAGATACATGATCCTGGTAATCAGTTCTGTTAAAACAGACAGACCCCTGATCCTGGTAACCAGTTCTGTTAAAACAGACAGACACCTGATCCTGGTAATCAGTTCTGTTAAAACAGACAGATACATGATCCTGGTATTCAGTTCTATTAAAATAGTCAGATACCTGATCCTGGTAATGTAGATCAGTTCTGTTAAAACAGAGAGATACCCAATCCTGGTAATGTAGATCAGTTCTGTTAAAACATAATGACACCTGCTCCTGGTAATGTAGATCAGTTATGTTAAAACAGAGAGACCCCTGATCCTGGTAATGTAGATCAGTTATGTTAAAACAGACATATACCTGATCCTGGTAATGTAGATCAGTTCTGTTAAAACAGACAGACACCTGATCCTGGTAATCAGTTCTGTTAAAACATACAGATACATGATCCTGGTAATCAGTTCTGTTAAACCAGACAGACCCCTGATCCTGGTAACCAGTTCTGTTAAAACAGACAGACACCTGATCCTGGTAATCAGTTCTGTTAAAACAGACAGATACATGATCCTGGTATTCAGTTCTATTAAAATAGTCAGATACCTGATCCTGGTAATGTAGATCAGTTCTGTTAAAACAGAGAGATACCCAATCCTGGTAATGTAGATCAGTTCTGTTAAAACAGAGAGACCCCTGCTCCTGGTAATGTAGATCAGTTCTGTTAAAACAGACAGATACATGATCCTGGTAATGTAGATCAGTTCTGTTAAAACAGACAGATACCTGATCCTGGTAATGTATATCAGTTCTGTTAAAACAGACAGATACCTGATCCTGGTAATGTAGATCAGTTCTGTTAAAACAGACAGACACCTGATCCTGGTAATCAGTTCTGTTAAAACAGACAGACCCCTGATACTGGTAACCAGTTCTGTTAAAACAGACAGACACCTGATCCTGGTAATCAGTTCTGTTAAAACAGACAGATACATGATCCTGGTATTCAGTTATATTAAAATAGTCAGATACCTGATCCTGGTAATCAGTTCTGTTAAAACAGAGAGATACCCGATCCTGGTAATGTAGATCAGTTCTGTTAAAACAGAGAGACCCCTGATCCTGGTAATGTAGATCAGTTCTGTTAAAACAGACAGATACATGATCCTGGTAATGTAGATCAGTTCTGTTAAACAGACAGATACCTGATCCTGGTCATTTAGATCAGTTCTGTTAAAACAGACAGATACCTGATCCTGGTAATGTAGATCAGTTCTGTTAAAACAGACAGATACCTGATCTTGGTAATGTAGATTAGTTCTGTTAAAACAGACAGATACCTGATCATGGTAATGTAGATCAGTTCTGTTAAGACAGAGAGACCCCTGATCCTGCTAATGTAGATCACTTCTGTTAAAACAGACCGATACCTGATCCTGGTAATGTAGATCAGTTCTGTTAAAACAGAGAGACCCCTGATCCTGGTAATGTAGATCAGTTCTGTTAAAACAAACAGATACCTGATCCTGGTAATGTAGATCAGTTCTGTTAAAACAGACAGATACCTGATCCTGGTAATGTAGATCAGTTCTGTTATAACAGACAGATACATGATCCTGTTATTCAGTTCTATTAAAATAGACAGACACCTGATCCTGGTAATCAGTTATGTTAAAACAGAGAGATACCCGATCCTGGTAATGTAGATCAGTTCTGTTAAAACAGAGAGACCCCTGATCCTGGTAATGTAGATCAGTTATGTTAAAACAGACATATACCTGATCCTGGTAATGTAGATCAGTTCTGTTAAAACAGACAGACACCTGATCCTGGTAATCAGTTCTGTTAAAACATACAGATACATGATCCTGGTAATCAGTTCTGTTAAAACAGACAGACCCCTGATCCTGGTAACCAGTTCTGTTAAAACAGACAGACACCTGATCCTGGTAATCAGTTATGTTAAAACAGACAGATACATGATCCTGGTATTCAGTTCTATTAAAATAGTCAGATACCTGATCCTGGTAATGTAGATCAGTTCTGTTAAAACAGAGAGATACCCAATCCTGGTAATGTAGATCAGTTCTGTTAAAACAGAGAGACACCTGCTCCTGGTAATGTAGATCAGTTATGTTAAAACAGAGAGACCCCTGATCCTGGTAATGTAGATCAGTTATGTTAAAACAGACATATACCTGATCCTGGTAATGTAGATCAGTTCTGTTAAAACAGACAGACACCTGATCCTGGTAATCAGTTCTGTTAAAACATACAGATACATGATCCTGGTAATCAGTTCTGTTAAAACAGACAGACCCCTGATCCTGGTAACCAGTTCTGTTAAAACAATCAGACACCTGATCCTGGTAATCAGTTCTGTTAAAACAGACAGATACATGATCCTGGTATTCAGTTCTATTAAAATAGTCAGATACCTGATCCTGGTAATGTAGATCAGTTCTGTTAAAACAGAGAGATACCCAATCCTGGTAATGTAGATCAGTTCTGTTAAAACAGAGAGACCCCTGCTCCTGGTAATGTAGATCAGTTCTGTTAAAACAGACAGATACATGATCCTGGTAATGTAGATCAGTTCTGTTAAAACAGACAGATACCTGATCCTGGTAATGTATATCAGTTCTGTTAAAACAGACAGATACCTGATCCTGGTAATGTAGATCAGTTCTGTTAAAACATACAGATACATGATCCTGGTATTCAGTTCTATTAAAATAGACATATACCTGATCCTGGTAATCAGTTCTGTTAAAACAGAGAGATACCCGATCCTGGTAATGTAGATCAGTTCTGTTTAAAGAGACAGATACATGATCCTGGTATTCAGTTCTATTAAAATAGTCAGATACCTGATCCTGGTAATCAGTTCTGTTAAAACTGAGAGACACCTGATCCTGGTAATGTAGATCAGTTCTGTTAAAACAGACAGATACCTGATCCTGGTAATGTAGATCAGTTCTGTTAAAACAGACAGATACCTGATCATGGTAATGTAGATCAGTTCTGTTAAATCAGAGAGACTCCTGATCCTGCTAATGTAGATCAGTTCTGTTAAAACAGACAGATACCTGATCCTGGTAATGTAGATCAGTTCTGTTAAAACAGAGAGACCCCTGATCCTGGTAATGTAGATCAGTTATGTTAAAACAGACATATACCTGATCCTGGTAATGTAGATCAGTTCTGTTAAAACAGACAGATACCTGATCCTGGTAATGTAGATCAGTTCTGTTAAAACAGACAGATACATGATCCTGTTATTCAGTTCTATTAAAATAGACATATACCTGATCCTGGTAATCAGTTATGTTAAAACAGAGAGATACCCGATCCTGGTAATGTAGATCAGTTCTGTTAAAACAGAGAGACCCCTGATCCTGGTAATGTAGATCAGTTCTGTTAAAACAGACATATACCTGATCCTGGTAATGTAGATCAGTTCTGTTAAAACAGACAGATACCTGATCTTGGTAATGTAGATCAGTTCTGTTGAAACAGACAGACACCTGATCCTGGTAATCAGTTCTGTTAAAACAGACAGATACCTGATCCTGGTAATCAGTTCTGTTAAAACAGACAGACCCCTGATCCTGTTAATCAGTTATGTTAAAACAGACAGACCCCTGATCCTGGTAATGTAGATCAGTTCTGTTAAAACAGAGAGACCCCTGATCCTGGTAATGTAGATCAGTTATGTTAAAACAGACATATACCTGATCCTGGTAATGTAGATCAGTTCTGTTAAAACAGACAGACACCTGATCCTGGTAATCAGTTCTGTTAAAACATACAGATACATGATCCTGGTAATCAGTTCTGTTAAAACAGACAGACCCCTGATCCTGGTAACCAGTTCTGTTAAAACAGACAGACACCTGATCCTGGTAATCAGTTCTGTTAAAACAGACAGATACATGATCCTGGTATTCAGTTCTATTAAAATAGTCAGATACCTGATCCTGGTAATGTAGATCAGTTCTGTTAAAACAGAGAGATACCCAATCCTGGTAATGTAGATCAGTTCTGTTAAAACAGAGAGACACCTGCTCCTGGTAATGTAGATCAGTTATGTTAAAACAGAGAGACCCCTGATCCTGGTAATGTAGATCAGTTATGTTAAAACAGACATATACCTGATCCTGGTAATGTAGATCAGTTCTGTTAAAACAGACAGACACCTGATCCTGGTAATCAGTTCTGTTAAAACATACAGATACATGATCCTGGTAATCAGCTCTGTTAAAACAGACAGACCCCTGATCCTGGTAACCAGTTCTGTTAAAACAGACAGACACCTGATCCTGGTAATCAGTTCTGTTAAAACAGACAGATACATGATCCTGGTATTCAGTTCTATTAAAATAGTCAGATACCTGATCCTGGTAATGTAGATCAGTTCTGTTAAAACAGAGAGATACCCAATCCTGGTAATGTAGATCAGTTCTGTTAAAACAGAGAGACCCCTGCTCCTGGTAATGTAGATCAGTTCTGTTAAAACAGACAGATACATGATCCTGGTAATGTAGATCAGTTCTGTTAAAACAGACAGATACATGATCCTGTTATTCAGTTCTATTAAAATAGACATATACCTGATCCTGGTAATCAGTTATGTTAAAACAGAGAGATACCCGATCCTGGTTATGTAGATCAGTTCTGTTAAAACAGAGAGACCCCTGATCCTGGTAATGTAGATCAGTTCTGTTAAAACAGACATATACCTGATCCTGGTAATGTAGATCAGTTCTGTTAAAACAGACAGATACATGATCCTGTTATTCAGTTCTATTAAAATAGACATATACCTGATCCTGGTAATCAGTTATGTTAAAACAGAGAGATACCCGATCCTGGTAATGTAGATCAGTTCTGTTAAAACAGAGAGACCCCTGATCCTGGTAATGTAGATCAGTTCTGTTAAAACAGACATATACCTGATCCTGGTAATGTAGATCAGTTCTGTTAAAACAGACAGATACCTGATCTTGGTAATGTAGATCAGTTCTGTTGAAACAGACAGACACCTGATCCTGGTAATCAGTTCTGTTAAAACAGACAGATACCTGATCCTGGTAATCAGTTCTGTTAAAACAGACAGACCCCTGATCCTGTTAATCAGTTATGTTAAAACAGACAGACCCCTGATCCTGGTAATGTAGATCAGTTCTGTTAAAACAGAGAGACCCCTGATCCTGGTAATGTAGATCAGTTATGTTAAAACAGACATATACCTGATCCTGGTAATGTAGATCAGTTCTGTTAAAACAGACAGACACCTGATCCTGGTAATCAGTTCTGTTAAAACATACAGATACATGATCCTGGTAATCAGTTCTGTTAAAACAGACAGACCCCTGATCCTGGTAACCAGTTCTGTTAAAACAGACAGACACCTGATCCTGGTAATCAGTTCTGTTAAAACAGACAGATACATGATCCTGGTATTCAGTTCTATTAAAATAGTCAGATACCTGATCCTGGTAATGTAGATCAGTTCTGTTAAAACAGAGAGATACCCAATCCTGGTAATGTAGATCAGTTCTGTTAAAACAGAGAGACACCTGCTCCTGGTAATGTAGATCAGTTATGTTAAAACAGAGAGACCCCTGATCCTGGTAATGTAGATCAGTTATGTTAAAACAGACATATACCTGATCCTGGTAATGTAGATCAGTTCTGTTAAAACAGACAGACACCTGATCCTGGTAATCAGTTCTGTTAAAACATACAGATACATGATCCTGGTAATCAGTTCTGTTAAAACAGACAGACCCCTGATCCTGGTAACCAGTTCTGTTAAAACAGACAGACACCTGATCCTGGTAATCAGTTCTGTTAAAACAGACAGATACATGATCCTGGTATTCAGTTCTATTAAAATAGTCAGATACCTGATCCTGGTAATGTAGATCAGTTCTGTTAAAACAGAGAGATACCCAATCCTGGTAATGTAGATCAGTTCTGTTAAAACAGAGAGACCCCTGCTCCTGGTAATGTAGATCAGTTCTGTTAAAACAGACAGATACATGATCCTGGTAATGTAGATCAGTTCTGTTAAAACAGACAGATACCTGATCCTGGTAATGTATATCAGTTCTGTTAAAACAGACAGATACCTGATCCTGGTAATGTAGATCAGTTCTGTTAAAACATACAGATACATGATCCTGGTATTCAGTTCTATTAAAATAGACATATACCTGATCCTGGTAATCAGTTCTGTTAAAACAGAGAGATACCCGATCCTGGTAATGTAGATCAGTTCTGTTTAAACAGACAGATACATGATCCTGGTATTCAGTTCTATTAAAATAGTCAGATACCTGATCCTGGTAATCAGTTCTGTTAAAACAGAGAGACACCTGATCCTGGTAATGTAGATCAGTTCTGTTAAAACAGACAGATACCTGATCCTGGTAATGTAGATCAGTTCTGTTAAAACAGACAGATACCTGATCATGGTAATGTAGATCAGTTCAGTTAAATCAGAGAGACTCCTGATCCTGCTAATGTAGATCAGTTCTGTTAAAACAGACAGATACCTGATCCTGGTAATGTAGATCAGTTCTGTTAAAACAGAGAGACCCCTGATCCTGGTAATGTAGATCAGTTATGTTAAAACAGACAGATACCTGATCCTGGTAATGTAGATCAGTTCTGTTAAAACAGACTGATACCTGATCCTGGTAATGTAGATCAGTTCTGTTAAAACAGACAGATACATGATCCTGGTATTCAGTTCTATTAAAATAGACATATTCCTGATCCTGGTAATCAGTTCTATTAAAACAGAGAGATTCCCGATCCTGGTAATGTAGATCAGTTCTGTTAAAACAGAGAGACCCCTGATCCTGGTAATGTAGATCAGTTCTGTTAAAACAGACATATACCTGATCCTGGTAATGTAGATCAGTTCTGTTAAAACAGACAGATACCTGATCTTGGTAATGTAGATCAGTTCTGTTGAAACAGACAAATACCTGATCCTGGTAATCAGTTCTGTTAAAACAGACAGATACCTGATCCTGGTAATCAGTTCTGTTAAAACAGACAGACCCCTGATCCTGTTAATCAGTTATGTTAAAACAGACAGACCCCTGATCCTGGTAATCAGTTCTGTTAAAACAGACAGACACCTGATCCTGGTAATCAGTTCTGTTAAAGCAGACAGATACATGATCCTGTTATTCAGTTCTATTAAAATAGACAGATACCTGATCCTGGTAATCAGTTCTGTTAAAACAGTGAGATACCCGATCCTGGTAATGTAGATCAGTTCTGTTAAAACAGACAGATACCTGATCCTGGTAATGTTGATCAGTTCTGTTAAAACAGACCTATACCTGATCCTGGTAATGTAGATCAGTTCTGTTTAAACAGAGAGACCCCTGATCCTGGTAATGTAGATCAGTTCTGTTAAAACAGACAGATACCTGATCCTGGTAATGTAGATCAGTTCTGTTAAAACAGACAGATACCTGATCCTGGTAATGTAGATCAGTTCTGTTAAAACAGACAGACCCCTGATCCTGGTAATTAGTTATGTTAAAACAGACAGACACCTTATCCTGGTAATCAGTTCTGTTAAAACAGACAGATACATGATCCTGGTATTCAGTTCTATTAAAACAGACATATACTTGATCCTGGTAATCAGTTCTGTTAAAACAGAGAGAGATCCTTCATCCCCCAGAACCATCTCTCTCTCCTCTTACACTATATACACACTGAATGCATTCCAAATGGCACCCTATTCCCTATGTAGTGCACTACTTTTGACCAGTTCCCATAGGACACTATATAGGGAAAAGGTGTCATTTGGGACTCAGCCCTTGATCGTATTAGGTGTTTAGAAGTACCACACGCTAATCCATCCAATTCTGCTGTGGTTTTACATAAAGGTTCCTGTAGTTTAAATTCCCCTTGTGGTTGCCCAAAATGTAGTACTTAAAATAGGGCCTAATGTCTCCTGTTTCTTAATAGAATGGATGCAAATCCCAAATGTCACCCTTTTCCCTATGGCCCGTGGTAAAAAGTATTGCACTTTAAAGGGTACCATTTGGGATACAGATTGTCTCTTCGTGGGCCCCATTGTTGTGCTATCCTATCATCACAGTACTACTGTTGTTACAGAACGAACCAAACCTCTTCATACTGTCTAGTGTGTGTGTGTGTGCGTGTGTACGTGTCTGTATGTGTGTGTCAGTGGAGAGTTGTGTTGTCAGTACAGTTGTCAGAGAACTGCATGTCGTCGGCCTGTTTGATGATGCGTTCCCTCGGCTCTTCCATTAGGTTGACAATAATTACACCAGGCCAGCCTCTGCGTCTCTCTCTCTCTCTCTCTCTCTCTCTCTCTCTCTCTCTCTCTCTCTCTCTCTCTCTCTCTCTCTCTCTTTCTCTCTCTCACTCTACTTTTTCTCTCTCTCTGGAGTGGAGATGGAGGGAGAAGTGTATTCCTGGCTTGGCTGGAGATTTGGCTGGTAGTCCCGGTCAGCCTTTGTCTTTCCCCAGATAAGCAGTTAGGCACCTGCATGGTCCCTCGTGTGCTGAAGAGGAGAATGGTTTAGCTCTACCACTAGTGCTATTGACCAGGTCCCAAATGGCACCCTATTTCTCGTATAGTGTGCTACTTTTGACCAGGGCCCATAGGGGAATAGGGTTCCATTTGGGACACAACCCCTGTTCTATTCTTGGCTCTACTACTAGCCAAGAGGATCTCTGGATGTTCCCTGACATGCTATCTATCTAACATGCTATCTATCTGACATGCTATCTATCTGACATGCTATCTATTTACATGCTATCTATCTGACATGTTATCTATCTGACATGCTATCTATCTGACATGCTATCTATCTGACATGCTATCTATCTAACATGCTATCTATCTGACATGCTATCTATCTGACATGCTATCTATCTGACATGCTATCTATCTGACATGCTATCTATCTGACATGTTATCTATCTGACATGCTATCTATCTAACATGATATCTATCTGACATGCTATCTAACATGCTAGCTATCTAATATGCTATCGATCTGACATGCTACCTATCTAAAAAGCTATCTATCTAACATGCTATCTATCTGACATGCTATCTATCTGACATGCTATCTATCTGACATGCTATCTATCTAACATGCTATCTATCTGACATGTTATCTATCTGACATGCTATCTATCTAACATGATATCTATCTGACATGCTATCTAACATGCTAGCTATCTAACATGCTATCGATGTGACATGCTACCTATCTAAAAAGCTATCTATCTGCCATGCTATCTATCGGACATGCTATCTATCTCACATGCTATCCATCTAACATGCTATCTAGCTCACATGCTATCTATTTAACATGCTATCTATCTGCCATGCTATCTATATAACATCATATATATCTGACATGCTATCTATCTGATGTGCTATCTCTCTGACATGCTATCTATCTGTCATGCTATCTATCTAACATGCTATCTATCTGACATGTTATCTATCTGGCATGCTATCTATCTAACATGCAATCTATCTGACATGCTATCTAACATGCTAGCTATCTGACATGCTATCGATCTGACATGCTATCTGTCTGACATGCTATCTATCTAACATGCTATCTATCTGACATGCTATCTATCTAACATGCTATCTATCTGACATGCTATCTATCTAACATGTTATTTATCTGCCTAGCTATCTATCTGACATGCTATCTATCTGACATGCTATCTATCTGACATGCTATCTATCTAACATGCTATCTATCTGACATGCTATCTATCTGACATGCTATCTATCTAACATGCTATCTATCTGACATGTTATCTATCTGACATGCTATCTATCTAACATGATATCTATCTGACATGCTATCTAACATGCTAGCTATCTAACATGCTATCAATCTGACATGCTACCTATCTAAAAAGCTATCTATCTAACATGCTATCTATCTGACATGTTATCTATCTGACATGCTATCTATCTGACATGCTATCTATCTGACATGCTATCTATCTAACATGCTATCTATCTGACATGTTATCTATCTGACATGCTATCTATCTAACATGATATATATCTGACATGCTATCTAACATGCTAGCTATCTAACATGCTATCGATCTGACATGCTACCTATCTAAAAAGCTATCTATCTGCCATGCTATCTATCGGACATGCTATCTATCTCACATGCTATCCATCTAACATGCTATCTATCTCACATGCTATCTATTTAACATGCTATCTATCTGCCATGCTATCTATATAACATAATATATATCTGACATGCTATCTATCTGACGTGCTATCTCTCTGACATGCTATCTATCTGACATGCTATCTATCTAACATGCTATCTATCTGACATGTTATCTATCTGGCATGCTATCTATCTAACATGCAATCTATCTGACATGCTATCTAACATGCTAGCTATCTGACATGCTATCGATCTGACATGCTATCTGTCTGACATGCTATCTATCTAACATGCTATCTATCTGACATGCTATCTATCTAACATGCTATCTATCTGACATGCTATCTATCTAACATGTTATTTATCTGCCATGCTATCTATCTGACATGCTATCTATCTATCTGACATGCTATCTATCTGACATGCTATCTATCTAACTGACATGATATCTATCTAATATGATATCTATCTGACATGCTATCTATCTAACATGCTATCTATTTACATTTGACATTTTAGTCATTTAGCAGACACTCTTATCCAGAGCGACTTACAGTTAGTGAGTGCATACATTTTCATACTATCTATCTGACATGCTATCTATCTGACATGCTATCTATATATCTGGCATGCTATCTAATGTAAAAATAAATACATGTTCTCACTCTGAGTGCATTCCTAAACTCAGCAGGCTATATTTCAGTTGGATATATTTCAGTTGGATACTCAGGTGCTGCTATTATGATGATATTGTTTACAACAACAATGTTCAGATGCTGTTCATGATAGTTAATCAAAAATAGCAAAAAGACTAAGTGTTTAATGGAACATATTATTGAATTACTATTAATGAAAACAAATTGATTGCTCTCAAGTTCACAAGACTCCCATTATTCGGAGAATGCTATAGATCATTATCACATGTATATTGACATGATTGTAAATAATCTATATTTCCACACAACAACGTAAAGACAGTTCGATTGGTAGGCTGCTCCTCTGTGGTCCTAGATTTAAAACATATGGATAGAATCTCCTCCTTCATCCATGTTCTTCATTAGAATCTTTCCCAAATCAATTCACATCCCTTGACCAATAGTCTGATGCCTAACAGGGGATTCTTCCATGGTTTCCCTTCCGTCCATGGCAGCTTTGGCAGCTCTGACAGCCCTTGACCAGAGCGCATAACTATCTAACGTTTCAGCTGGCAAGGCCCAGTGTCACATATTAGTCTTAAATAATGTGAAAACTGTGAAAGCCCTGCCATGATTAGAATTCTCTGTGAAAACAAGAAAGAGGTGGTAGCAGCAGCTGCAGCAGAGAGAGAGAGAGAGAGAGAGAGAGAGAGAGAGAGAGAGAGAGAGAGAGAGAGAGAGAGAGAGAGAGAGAGAGAGAGAGAGAGAGAGAGAGAGAGAGAGAGAGAGAGAGAGAGAGAGAGAGAGAGAGAGAGAGAGAGAGAGAGAGAGAGAGAGAGAGAGAGAGAGAGAGAGCAAAAATATAAACGCAACATGCAACAGTTTCAAAGATTTTACTGAGTTACAGTTCATATAAGGAAATCAGTCAATTGAAATAAATTCATTAGGCCCTAATCTATGGATTTCACATGACTGGGCAGCGGCGTGGGCCTGGGAGGGCATAGGCCCACCCACTGGGGAGCCAGGTCCACCCACTGTGGAGTCAGGCCCAGCCAATCAGAATTAGTTTTTCCCCACAAAAGGGCTTTATTACAGACAGAAATACTCCTCAGCATCCCCCCTCCCCCTCCTCAGATGATCCCGCAGTTGAAGAAGCCGGATGTGGAGGTCCTGGGCTGGCATGGTTACATGTGGTCTGCGGTTGTGAGGCCGTTGGATGTACTGCCAAATTCTCTAAAACAACATTGGTAGAGAAATGAACATTCAATTCTCTGGCAACAGCTCTGTTGGACATTTCTGCTGTCAACATGCCAATTGCATGCTCCCTCAAAACTTGAGACATCTGTGGCATTGTGTTGTGTGACAAAACTGTACATTTTAGAGTGACCTTTTATTGTCCCCAGCACAAGGTGCACCTGTGTAATGATCATGCTGTTTAATCAGCTTCTTGATATGCCACACATGTCAGGTGGATGGATTATCTTGGCAAAGGAGAAATGCTCACTAACAGGGATGCAAACAAACTTGTGCACAACATTTGAGAAAAATAAACTTTTTGTGCGTATGGAACATTTCTGGGATCTTTTGTTTCAGCTCATGAAAAATGGGACCAACACGTTACATGTTGCGTTTATATTTTTGATCAGTATAGATGAAGGGGAGAGAGAAAGAGGTAGAGAGAGAGAGAGAAACACAGAATGAGAGAGAAAGAAACAGAGAGGGAGAGAGAGAGTGAGAGAGAGGTAGAGAAGCAGAGAAATAGAGATGGAGAGAGAGAAATAAAGAGGGAGAGAGAGAGAGAGAGAAACAAAGACGGAGAGAGAGAGAGAGAGAGAGAGAGAGAGAGAGAGAGAGAGAGAGAGAGAGAGAGAGAGATACGGTAGCAGAGAGTTACATGGTATGCTGCATTATTAGCATTCAGCTGGTGTGTGATGTTCTGCACAATGAAAACACACAATTTCACAGCAATTATGGCTGTGTTCTGTTCAGCACTTTATGTTTCTCTCCTGCTAACCTGAGAAATCAGGAAAACCCCATGATAAATTGCAGGTTGTTAGAAGGAAACAGGGAAACCTTATTACATATTACAGTATATTTTGAACCTCAGAGATGTGGATGAAGAAACAGGCTGATTTGATGGAGAAGTAATGTTGGTTGTGTGTATGTTAACATTGTTACAGTGTTATATTACCTTTTAGAAAATGGGTCGTTTGGATCCTTGATTTTGATTGGCTAAAATAATGTATTCTATATTACCATGTGTATATTCATATGTTCTCATTGGTTTTGCAGTAATAGAAACACTAACATCTACTGTTATTACAGCAGTAATAGAAACACTAACATAATAAAAATTATAATATAATAATAATATGCCATTTAGCAGACACTTTTATCCAAAGCGACTTACAGTCATGCGTGCATACATTATTTTATTTTTTGTATGGGTGGTCCGGGGATTGAACCCACTACCTTGGCGTTACAAGCGCCGTGCTCTACCAGCTGAGCTACAGAGGACCACGTTATTCTACTGTTCTACACGTTAACATCTACTGTTATTACAGCAGTAATAGAAACACTAACATCTACTGTCATTACAGCAGTAATAGAAACACTAACATCTACTGTTATTACAGCAGTAATAGAAACACTAACATCTACTGCCATTACAGCAGTAATAGAAACACTAACATCTACTGTTATTACAGCAGTAATAGAAACACTAACATCTACTGTTATTACAGCAGTAATAGAAACACTAACATCTACTGTTATTACAGCAGTAATAGAAACACTAACATCTAATGTTATTACAGCAGTAATAGAAACACTAACATCTACTGTTATTACAGCAGTAATAGAAACACTAACATCTACTGTTATTACAGCAGTAATAGAAACACTAACATCTACTGTTATTACAGCAGTAATAGAAACACTAACATCTACTGTTATTACATCAGTAATAGAAACACTAACATCTACTGTTATTACAGCAGTAATAGAAACACTAACATCTACTGTTATTACAGCAGTAATAGAAACACTAACATCTACTGTTATTACAACAGTAATAGAAACACTAACATCTACTGTTATTACAGCAGTAATAGAAACACTAACATCTAATGTTATTACAGCAGTAATAGAAACACTAACATCTACTGTTATTACAGCAGTAATAGAAACACTAACATCTACTGTTATTACAGCAGTAATAGAAACACTAACATCTACTGTTATTACAGCAGTAATAGAAACACTAACATCTACTGTTATTACATCAGTAATAGAAACACTAACATCTACTGTTATTACAGCAGTAATAGAAACACTAACATCTACTGTTATTACAGCAGTAATATAAACACTAACATCTACTGTTATTACAGCAGTAATAGAAACACGTCACATTTTAAAAATCACTACATCTCATGTTGATAGTATTATGATAATCACTACATCTCATGTTGATATCATTATGATAATCACTACATCTCATGTTGATAGCATTACGATAATCACTACATCTCATGTTGATAACATTATGATAATCACTACATCTCATGTTGATAGTATTATGATAATCACTACAGCTCATGTTGATAGCATTACGATAATCGCTACATCTCATGTTGATAGCATTACGATAATCACTACATCTCATGTTGATAACATTATGATAATCACTACATCTCATGTTGATATCATTATGATAATCACTACATCTCATGTTGATATCATTATGATAATCACTACATCTCATGTTGATAGTATTATGATAATCACTACAGCTCATGTTGATAGCATTACGATAATCACTACATCTCATGTTGATAGCATTACGATAATCACTACATCTCATGTTGATAACATTATGATAATCACTACATCTCATGTTGATAGCATTACGATAATCACTACATCTCATGTTGATAGTATTCTTGATAATCACTACAGCTCATGCTGATAACATTATGATAATCACTACATCTCATGTTGATAACCTTATGATAATCACTACATCTCATGTTGATAGTATTATGATATTCACTACATCTCATGTTGATAACATTATGATAATCACTACAGCTCATGTTGATAGCATTTTGATAATCACTACATCTCATGTCGATAGCATTATGATAAACACTACATATCATGTTGATAGTATTATGATAATCACTACATCTCACATTGACAGCATTATGATAATCACTACAGCTCATGTCGATAGCATTATGATAATCACTACATCTCATGTTGATAGTATTATGATAATGACTACAGCTCACATTGATAACATTATGATAATCACTACATCTTATGTTGATAGTATTATGATAAGCACTACAGCTCATGTTGACAACATTATGATAATCACTACATCTCATGTTGATAGTATTATGATAATCACTACATCTCATGTTGATAACATTACAATAATCACTACATCTCATATTGATAGCATTATGACAATCACTACAGCTCATGTCGATAGCATTATGATAATCACTACATCTAATTTTGATAGTATTATGATAATCACTACATCTCATGTTGATAATATTATGATAATCACTTCATCTCATGTCGATAGCATTATGATAATCACTACATCACATGTTGATAGTATTATGATAATCAATGCACCCCAGGTTGATAGCATTATGATAATCACTACATCTCATGTTGATAATATTATGATAATCACTACATCTCATGTTGATAGCATTATGATAATCACTACATCTCATGTTGATAGTGTACTGTACATTATGATAATCACTACATCTCATGTTGATAGTGTACTGTGCATTATGATAATCACTACATTATATCCCTATTAATATTACAACTGGGGGGTGATATGTTATAGAAGCCTCATCATAGTATGTGTGTGTGTGTGTGTGTGTGTGTGTGTGTGTGTGTGTGTGTGTGTGTGTGTGTGTGTGTGTGTGTGTGTGTGTGTGTGTGTGTGTGTGTGTGTGTGTGTGTGTGTGTGTGGTGATATGTCATCATAGTATAGCACAGATGCTGTGTGCTTCAAGCTCCTGCTCACTTATTGAGGCCAAGAACATAAAGATGACATTCCAATGTACTATCATACCACTTAGAATGCATGGCCAAAACCGGAACCCAGATGCTTCATTCTAAGTGGTACGTTAGTGTAGAATCTAGATATTGGAACAGAATGGTTTGGAATATGTCGTGGTTGTCTGAGTCTTCTGACGAACCAAAGGTTTCTGAACCCCTCAGACCAGAAGAAGAAGAGCAGGCAGGGGGCTTGGAACACAGCCGATTGATCCTGTAAATCTGGATACCTTGGATTGTTATCCATGCTGTCATATCCATATTCGCTAGCATACAACTTAGAATACATATAGCCTAATACATTGCTTCATTCTTAGTACTATTCTAGTCTACATATTGGAACAGAGACAACAGATTAATTGATATTAAATGCATGTGTTCCTCTGTTTGTTTGACAGCTGAGGACACGTGTGGCGGTACATTGAGGGGTTCCAGTGGGATCATCTCCAGCCCTGAATTCCCCAGTGACCTCTCCAACGCTGGGGAGTGTAAGTGGACGGTGCTGGCTGACCCTGGAGACACCATCTCACTGGTCTTCACTGATTTCCAGATGGAGGATAAACATGACTATCTGGAGGTAGAAGGATCAGAGCCGCCCAGTATCTGGTGAGTGGATTGGATGTTTATTTAATAACACTTTACTTAACTTAAGCCAACTGGTGTAAAAATAATAATAATTAGGTGGGCTCTTATATTTGTCCTGTTTCACACATATACAAGTTTTTATTATACTCATGTGTGAAATGGAAATGTGATTTTTGCATTTCCCAACTCCCCCTGAGACACCCTCGGAGAGTGGGGTCACGGTCAGGGTCTGCCGTTATCAACAGCGACCCTGGAGGAATTAGGGTTAAGTGCATTGCTCAAGGGCACATTGATAGATATTTTCACCTTGGTTATAATGTGTTTGAGAAACACAACTATCTGGAGGTAGAAGGATCAGAGCCGCCCAGCATCTGGTGAGTCAGGATTCTAGAATATTCTTCCAAGTCTGTGTCTTCCAAGTCTACACTGTAAAAAGTGGGACGGCACTGTTGTTCATCTGAAGTGCTTTTTCTGATTGGTATGATCCAAAATTACGCTTTGGTTCGTCCAACCTATTTTATTCAATTAGTCTGAAATAAAATAACGAATTTGACAATGATTTTGGGAGTTGAATGAAAGCTTCTAAATTGCTTTCAACACCTCATTTGCATTGCATAGCGGTGAGTGCAATGTGGCTGCGGCAGGCTATCAGAAGAGTTGGAGGCGTGGCCTGTTGGGGGCATGTCTTTCAGTTTGTTATTTTTGGCCACCCATTAGAGTGAATATCATTCCAAGTAATGAATTCTGTTAGTTACAATTTTTGCAATTATATGTTGACTGCCAGCTCTGAATCTTGAATGATATCTGTGCAAGTACTGTGATACTAAAGAGCCTGGAAAGGTGTTCATTGATGAGATGGTCACCATTTGGTTACAAAATTGTAGCCAGTTAATGTGAAAGTCTTATGTATGGAAGGTGTTTGGAGTCATTATTTCATAGTTTGGAACCAACTTAATATCTTGATTAAACAGGAAATGTGTAACCCAATTGAAACAATTTGGATAGGTAATTCCAAAGTGAGAAATGTACTTGGTACAGCATGAACTTATATATATATATATATATATATATATATATATATATATATATATATATATATATATACATTGCATTCAGAAAGTATTCAGACCCCTTGACTTTTTCCACATTTTGTTACGTTAAATGCCTTATTCTAAAAAGGATTAAATAAATAATAATACTCATCAATCTACACACAATATCCCATAATGGCAAAGTGAAAACAGTTTTTATATACATTTTAGCAAATGTATACAAAATTAAAAACAGAAATGACTTATTTACATAAGTATTCAGACCATTTGCTATGAGACTCGAAATTGAGCTCAGGTGCATCCTGTTTCCATTGATCATCCTTGAGATGTTTCTACAACTTGATTGGAGTCCACCTGTGGTAAATTCAATTGATTGGACATGACTTGGAAAGGCACACACCTGTCTATATAAGGTCCCACAGTTGACAGTGCATGTCAGAGCAAAAACCAAGCCATGAGGTCGAAGGAATTGCCCGTAGAGCTCCGAGATAGGATTGTGCCGAGGCACAGATGTGGGGAAGAGATGTGGGGAAGGGTACCAAAAAATTTCTGCAGTATTGAAGGTCCCCAAGAACACAGTGGCCTCCTTCATTCTTAAATGGAAGAAGTTTGGAACCACCAAGACTCTTAACGAGAAGACTCAAGGCTGTAATCGCTGCCAAAGGTGCTTCAACAAAGTACTGAGTAAAGGGTCTGAATATTTATGTAAATGTGATATTTCAGTTGTTTATTTTTTTACATTTGCAAAAAAATCTAAAAATCTGTTTTTGATTTGTGATTATGGGGTTTTGTGTGTAGATTGATGAGGAAAAAAACAAATGTAATCAATTTTAGAATAAGGCTGTAACGTAACAAAATGTGGAAAAAGCCAAGGGGTCTGAATACTTTCCGAATGCACTAGTGAGTATTTATGATATTTATTAGAGTTAACTAAAGGGGAAGAGTACGTTGAGTGTTGAAAGAAATCGGTTGCAACTTGAAATATAGGTTTGTTAATAATCAAATATAACATTTGGCATTGAATCATATATTTAGTTTCAACAAATGTATTTTTCTTCAATTAAGAAAACCTAACTAATTTACTTGTAGCCAGTGTAAAACCCTTCCAGTCCCTCTCACACACTGCCTCAACCCCAGCATGACTTGATGAATTGCTGTCAGAGTTAGGGTTAGGGCTGTTTGACAAATAGGACCATCTGGAGGTTAGGGTTAAGGTTGCAGAGTTAGGGTTAGGGCTGTTTGACAAATAGGACCATCTGGAGGTTAGGGTTAAGGTTGCAGAGTTAGGGTTAGGGCTGTTTGACAAATAGGACCATCTGGAGGTTAGGATTAAGGTTAGGGCGGCAGAGTTAGGGTTAGGAATGTTTGACAAATAGGACCATCTGGAGGTTAGGGTTAAGGTTAGGGCTGTAGAGTTAGGGTTAGGGCTGTTTGACAAATAGGACCTGCTGGAGGTTAGGATTAAGGTTAGGGCGGCAGAGTTAGGGTTAGGAATGTTTGACAAATAGGACCATCTGGAGGTTAGGGTTAAGGTTAGGGCTGCAGAGTTAGGGTTAGGGCTGTTTGACAAATAGGACCATCTGGAGGTTAAGGTTAGGGCTGCAGAGTTAGGGTTAGGGCTGTTTGACAAATGGGACCATCTGGAGGTTAGGGTTAAGGTTGCAGAGTTAGGGTTAGGGCTGTTTGACAAATAGGACCATCTGGAGGTTAGGATTAAGGTTAGGGCGGCAGAGTTAGGGTTAGGAATGTTTGACAAATAGGACCATCTGGAGGGTAGGGTTAAGGTTAGGGCTGCAGAGTTAGGGTTAGGGCTGTTTGACAAATAGGACCATCTGGAGGTTAGGATTAAGGTTAGGGTGGCAGAGTTAGGGTTAGGAATGTTTGACAAATAGGACCATCTGGAGGTTAGGGTTAAGGTTAGGGATGCATAGTTAGGGTTAGGGCTGTTTGACAAATAGGACCATCTGGAGGTTAAGGTTAGGGCTGCAGAGTTAGACCATCTGGAGGTTAAGGTTAGGGCTGCAGAGTTAGGGTTAGGGCTGTTTGACAAATGGGACCATCTGGAGGTTAGGGTTAAGGTTGCAGAGTTAGGGTTAGGGCTGTTTGATAAATAGGACAATCTGGAGGTTAGGGTTAAGGTTTCAGAGTTAGGGTTAGGGCTTTTTGACAAATAGGACCATCTGGAGGTTAGGGTTAAGGTTAGGGCTGCAGAGTTTGTGTCACGATCGTTTACAGACGGGACGGACCAAGGCGCAGCGTGATATGCATACATGTTTATTATACCGAATAAACACAACGACAAAATAACAAACTAAACGAAACGTGAAGTCCAAGGTAGACACAAACAACATACCTTACACGGAACAAGATCCCACAACCCACTAGTGCCAATAGGCTGCCTAAGTATTGTCCCCAATCAGAGACAACGAGCGACAGCTGCCTCTGATTGGGAACCACACCGGACAACATAGATCTAGACATACTAGACTACAAACATAGATCTACACCACATAGAAAATCCCACCCTGACTCAACAAATAAGAGTCCCCAGAGTCAGGGCGTGACAGTACCCCCCCCCCAAAGGTGCGGACTCCAACCGCACAACCTTTACTTAACAGGGTAGGGGCCGGGTGGGCATTCCACCTCGGAGGCGGATCCGGCTCCGGGCGTGACAACCACCTATTCTCCGCCTCCCTGTTGCGCCCCTGGTCTGGTCTGGACCTCGGTGCGCTGCTTCCCCTCTCCTTCCTCCCACTATACTCCAAGCCCTGTCTGGACCCTGGTGTGGGAGACCCCGAACCTTGAGAGGGGCTGACGTCTGGGTCTGGACTGGAGCCACTGACCGGAGCTGGACCGGGCACCGGTGGAGCGGACTGCTCAGGTTCCGGACTGGAGCCGCTGACCGGAGCTGGACTTGGCACCGGTGGAGCGGACTGCTCTGGCTCCGGAGTGGAGCCGCTGACCGGAGCTGGATCAGGCACCGGTGGAGCGGACTGCTCTGGCTCCGGAGTGGAGCCGCTGACCGGAGCTGGACTTGACCCCGGTGGAGTGGACTGCTCTGGCTCCGGAGTGGAGCAGCTGACCGGAGCTGGATCAGGCACCGGTGGAGCGGACTGCTCTGGCTCCGGACTGGAGCAGCTGACCAGAGCTGGATCAGGCACCGGTGGAGCGGACTGCTCTGGCTCCGGACTGGAGCTGCTTACTGGTGCCGGACCAGGCACCGGTGTGAACGGGCACGGGCCGGACTGGACAAACCCACCACTGGTCTGGTGCGAGGAGCAGGCACGGGCCGGACCGGACTGGCGACGCGCACCACTGGCTTGGTGCGAGGAGCAGGAACAGGCCGGGCCGGGCTGGCGACGCGCACCACTGGCTTGGTGCGAGGAGCAAGAACAGGCCGGACCGGGCTGGCGACGCGCACCACTGTCTTGGTGCGAGGAGCAGGAACAGGCCGGACCGGGCTGGCAACGCGCACCACTGGCTTGGTGCGAGGAGCAGGAACAGGCCGGACCGGCGACGCGCACCACTGGCTTGGTGCGAAGAGCAGGAACAGGCCGGGCCGGACTGGCGACGCGCACCACTGGCTTGGTGCGTGGAGCAGGAACGGGTCGGGCCGTACTGGGAACACACACCACTGGCTTAGTGCTGGGAGCAGGAACGGGCCGGACCGGACTGGCAACACGCACCACTTGCTTGGTGCGAAGAACGGGACTGGGTTCCTTTATTAACCCCCGCTCCTTCTGCTGCCAAACCAGCTCCTCTCACCGTGCCTCTACACTTTCCTTCTCCCTTTTAGCCTCCTGTAGCGCCTCCCTCTGACCGAATAACTCCTGCTCCCTCTGAACCAATAGCCCCCGTAACATGGTGGCCTCCTCTCCTAACCTGCAGATTCGCCCTGTCGCGGCCTCCTGCTGCCTCGTCGTCCACAACCGTGTGCCCCCCCCCCCAAAATGTTCTTGGGGTTGCCTCTCGGGTCTCCGTCTTCGGTACTCCTCTTCCCGTGAGGACTCCTCCGGGAACCCCCACGAGTTAGAGAACAGAAACTCGTCGTCGTCGTCATCCTTCGACTCCTCAGTATAATACTGTTCCCACTCCTCTTCCCATGGTCGTAGGGACCCAATCTGAAAACCAACCGGGTGCAATGGTCGGGGCTCTTCTCTCTCGCTCCCCGACCACCCCTTTAGCCCCCCCAACATTTTTTATAGGGGCTGCTTCTTGGGCCTCCTCCTCGGCCGGCTTCCGTGTTGCCGTTGCTCCTCTCCTGCCTGGGCTTCCTTCTTCGCCCAGGGTCCTTTTCCCGAAAATATCTCCTCCTATGACCAAATCTTCCCCACCTGTGTCCAGGGTGTTCGGTCCTCCTGGGTACGCTGCTTGGTCCTTGTTTGGTGGGATCTTCTGTCACGATCGTTTACAGACGGGACGGACCAAGGCGCAGCGTGATACGCATACATGTTTATTATACCGAATAAAAACAACGACAAAACAACAAACTAAATGAAACGTGAAGTCCAAGGTAGACACAAACAACATACCTTACACGGAACAAGATCCCACAACCCACTAGTGCCAATAGGCTGCCTAAGTATGGTCCCCAATCAGAGACAACGAGCGACAGCTGCCTCTGATTGGGAACCACACCGGCCAACATGGATCTAGACATACTAGACTATAAACATAGATCTACACCACATAGAAAATCACACCCTGACTCAACAAATAAGAGTCCCCAGAGTCAGGGCGTGACAGTTAGGGTTAGGGCTGTTTGACAAATAGGACCATCTGGAGGTTAAGGTTAGGGCTGCAGAGTTAGGGTTAGGGCTGTTTGACAAATAGGACCATCTGGAGGTTAGGGTTAAGGTTGCAGAGTTAGGGTTAGGGCTGTTTGACAAATAGGACCACCTGGAGGTTAGGGTTAAGGTTAGGGCTGCAGAGTTAGGTTTTTTTATTTATTTATTTTATTTATGTATTTATTTAAACTTTATTTAACCAGGTAAGACAGTTGAGAACAAGTTCTCATTTAAAACTGCGACCTGGCCAAGATAAACAAAGCAATGCGATAAAAACAACAACACAGAGTTACATATGGGGTAAAACAAAACATAAAGTCAAAAATACAACAGAATATATATATGCAGTGTGTGCAAATGTAGCAAGTTATGGAGGTAAGGCAATAAATAGGCCATAGTGCAAAATAATTACAATTAGTATTAACACTGGAATGATAGATGTGCAAGAGATGATGTGCAAATAGAGATACTAGGGTGCAAATGAGCAAAATAAATAACAATATGGGGATGAGGTAGTTGGGGGGCTAATTTCAGATGGGCTGTGTACAGGTGCATTGATCGGTAAGGTGCTCTGACAACTGATGCTTAAAGTTAGTGAGGGAGATAAGAGTCTCCAGCTTCAGAGATTTTTGCAATTCGTTCCAGTCATTGGCAGCAGAGAACTGGAAGGAATGGCGGCCAAAGGAGGTGTTGGCTTTGGGGATTACCAGTGAGATATACCTGCTGGAGCGCATACTACGGGTGTGTGTTGCTATGGTGACCAATGAGCTAAGATAAGGCAGGGATTTGCCTAGCAGTGATTTATAGATGGCCTGGAGCCATTGGGTTTGGTGACGAATATGTAGTGAGGACCAGCCAACAAGAGCGTACAGGTCACAGTGGTGGATAGTATATGGGGCTTTGGTGACAAAACGGATGGCACTGTGATAAACTACATCCAATTTGCTGAGTAGAGTGTTGGAGGTTATTTTGTAAATGACATCGCCGAAGTCAAGGATCGGTAGGATAGTCAGTTTTACGAGGGCATGTTTGGCAGCATGAGTGAAGGAGGCTTTGTTGCGAAATAGGAAGCCGATTCTAGATTTAACTTTGGATTGGAGATGCTTAATGTGAGTCTGAAAGGAGAGTTTACAGTCTAACCAGACACCTAGGTATTTGTAGTTGTCCACATACTCTAGGTCAGATCTGTCGAGAGTAGTGATTCTAGTCGGGTGGGCGGGTGCCAGCAGCGTTCGATTGAAGAGCATGCATTTAGTTTTACTAGTGTTTAAGAGCAGTTGGAGGCTACTGAAGGAGTGTTGTATGGCATTGAAGCTCGTTTGGAGGTTTGTTAACACAGTGTCCAATGAAGGGCCAGATTTATACAAAATGGTGTTGTCTGCGTAGAGGTGGATCTGAGAGTCACCAGCAGCAAGAGCGACATCATTGATATACACAGAGAAGAGTCGGCTCAAGAATTGAACCCTGTGGCACCCCCATAGAGACTGCCATTGGTCCAGACAACAGGCCCTCCGATTTGACACATTGAACTCTATCTGAGAAGTAGTTGGTGAACCAGGCGAGGCAGTCATTTGAGAAACCAAGGCTATTTAGTCTGCCAATAAGAATGCGGTGGTTGACAGAGTCGAAAGTCTTGGCCAGGTCGATGAAGACGGCTGCACAGTACTGTCTATTATCGATCGCGGTTATACTATCATTTAGGACCTTGAGCGTGGCTCAGGTGCACCCATGACCAGCTTGGAAACCGAATTGCATAGCAGAGAAGGTACGGTGGGATTCAAAATGGTCGTTGATCTGTTTGTTAACTTGGCTTTCAAAAACGTTCAAAAGGCAGGACAGGATGGATATAGGTCTGTAACAGTTTGGATCTAGAGTGTCACCCCCTTTGAAGAGGGGGATGACCGCGGCAGCTTTCCAATCTCTGGGGATCTCAGACGTTACGAAAGAGAGGTTGAACAGGCTAGTAATAGGGGTTGCGACAATTTCGGCGGCTAGTTTTAGAAAGAAAGGGTCCTGATTGTCTAGCCCAGATGATTTGTAGGGGTCCATATTTTGCAGCTCTTTCAGAACATCAGCTGTCTGAATTTGTGTGAAGGAGAAGCGGGGGGGGGGGCATGGGCAAGTTGCAGCGGAGGGTGCAGAGCTGGTGGCCGGGTTAGTGATAGCCAGGTGGAAAGCATGGCCAGCCGTAGCAAAATGCTTGTTGAAATTCTCGATTATTGTAGATTTATTGGTGGTGATAGTGTTTCCCAGCCTCAGTGCAGTGGGCAGCTGGGAGGAGGTGCTCTTATTCTCCATGGACATTACAGTGTCCCAAAACTTTTTGGAGTTAGTGCTACAGGATGCACATTTCTGTTTGAAAAAGCTAGCCTTTGCTTTCCTAACTGCTTGTGTATATTGGTTCCTAACTTCCCTGAAAAGTTGCATATCGCGGGAACTATTTGATGCTAATGCAGTACGCCACAGGATGTTTTTGTGCTGGTCAAGGGCAGTCAAGTCTGAGGAGAACCAGGGGCTATATCTGTTCTTAGTTCTGTATTTTTTGAATGGGGCATGTTTATTTAAGATTGAGAGGATATTACTTTTAAAGAACAACCAGGCATCCTCTACTGACGGAATGAGATCGATATCCATCCAGGATACCTGGGCCAGGTCAATTAGGAAGGCCTGCTAGCTAAAGTGTTTTAGGGAGCGTTTGACAATGATGAGGGGTGGTCGTTTGACCGCGGACCCGTTACGGACGCAGGGAATAAGGCAGTGATCGCTGAGATCCTGGTTGAAGACAGCGGAGGTGTATTTAGAGGGTAAGTTAGTCAGGATGATATCTATGAGGGTGCCCATGTTTACGGATTTAGGGTTGTACCTGGTAGGTTTGTTGATAATTTGTGTGAGATTGAGGGCATCTAGTTTGGATTGTAGGATGGCCGGGGTGTTAAGCATATCCCAATTTAGGTCACCAAGCAGTACGAACTCTGAGGATAAATGGGGGGCAATCAACTCACATATGGTGTCCAGGGCACAGCTGGGGGCTGAGGGGGGTCTGTAGCAAGCGGCAACAGTGAGAGACTTATTTCTGGAAAGGTGGATTTTTAGAAGTAGAAGCTCAAACTGTTTGGGCACAGACCTGGATAGTATGATAGAGCTCTGCAGGCTATCTCTACAGTAGATTGCAACTCCTTTGGCAGTTCTATCTAGACGGAAAATGTTGTAGTTGGGGATAGAAATGTCAGAATTAGAACATCAGGGTTGGCGGAGTGTGCTAACGCAGTGAATAACTCAAACTTAGGAAGGAGGCTTCTGATGTTAACGTGCAGAAAACCAAGGCTTTTACGGTTACAGAAGTCAACAAATGATAGCCCCTGGGGAGTAGGAGTGCTACAGTGGTCTAAGGCACTGCATTGCAGTGCTAGCTGTGCCACTAGAGATCCTGGTTCGAATCCAGGCTCTGTTGTAGCCGGTCGCGACTGGGAGACCCATGGGGCGGTGCACAATTGGCCCAGCGTCGTCCAGGGTAGGGGAGGGAATGGCCGGCAGGGATGTAGCTCAGTTGGTAGAGCATGGCGTTTTCAATGCCAGGGTTGTGGGTTCGATTCCCACGGGGGGCCAGTATGAAAAAAATAATAACGTATGCACTAACTGTAAGTCGCTCTGGATAAGAGCGTCTGCTAAATGACTAAAATGTAAATGTGAAAATGTAGGAGTGATACTAGGGGCTGCAGGGCCTGGGTTAGCCTTTACCTCACCAGAGGAACAGAGGAGGACTAGAATAAGGATACGGCTAAAGGCTTTAAGAACTGGTCTTCTTGTGCGTTGGGTACAGAGAATAAAGGGGGCTGATTTCCGGGTGTTGTAGAAAAGATTCAGGGCATTATGCACAGACAAGGATATGGAAGGATATGAGTACAGTGGAGGTAAACCTAAGCGTCGGGTAACAATGAAAGAGATAGCATCACTGGAGGCACCGATTGAGCCGGTCTCGGCGTGTATGGAGGGTGGAACAAAGGAACTATTTGAGGCAGTTTGAGAAGGAGTTGGGGTTCTACAGTGAAATTGTATAATAAGAACTAACTGGAACAGCAATAGGCAAGGCATATTGACATGGGAGAGAGGTATAAAGCAATCACAGGTGTTATTAGAGAGAGCTAAGACAACAACTGGTAATGGCGATAAAGTTTGGGCTGATGCTAAACAGATAAACAGGACAGGGTACCGTGTAAAGGAACAAGGTTAGGGCTGTGAGGGTTGAATACATTGTAATCTCTAGGGCTACGTTCTAATGTACAGTTAATATACGGGTTGGGGTCCCCCCAGATATAGCATATGATAGCAAAATGTGTAGAATTAGCAGGAAATTAGCTTTAAAACTGCAACATTTTCTCTTAGCCTCATGACAAAATGTGTAGAATAGCATTATATAACTGCAAAGTTTTTCTACACAAAATGTGTTGAAATGCAGGAAGTTAGCTGTTTGGGGACCCCAAATGCGGTAGTCCGACTCTGATCCTTGTCACGGATTCTGCCGAGGCTGCTCCTCCTCCTTGCTCGGGCAGGCTTCGGCGTTCGCCGTCCCCGGAGTACTAGCTGCCACCGTTAGATGTTTCAGTGTTTGATTGCTTTTGTCTGTCTATTCGCCTGTCCGTTAGTGCTGCGTGTTTTCTCTGTTTGTTGTTTTTGTAGTTTGCGCAGAGTTTGCGTATTCGCTCGCCCCTGGTTTATGTTGAGGCCGTTCATTTGTATTGTGCCTTGTGTTGCACTAGTAAACCTTGTTGGACTAAGCTTCGGTGTCCTGCGCCTGACTCCCACACCACATTCACCTCAGCCATTGACAGAACAACACACCACATATGGAGTCAGCAGGAGCAGCGGCGGCACCCAAGTCGCTGGAGGATCGGATCAGCGACCAAGACACCATGATCCGGCAACTTGGGGCCGCCATGAACGAGGTGTCCAACAATCTGCGCCGGTTGGTTACGGGAGAGGTGCCCACGCCTTCGCACACCTTACCATCACCATCGGCCAGTCCTCCTCTCCCAGCACCGGAACCCAGTGGCATTCGGCTCTCGCTCCCGAGGGCATATGATGGTTCTGCAGCCGGGTGTCAGGGGTTCCTCCTGCAGGTGGAACTCTACCTGGCCACCATACACCCGGCGCCCTCGGGATACGAGAGCGTCTCCGCCCTCATCTCCTGTCTATCTGGCAAGGCGTTGGAGTGGGCCAACGCCGAATGGAGGGGAATAGACGCCGCCACCATCACCTACGCGGAGTTCTCCCGCCGCTTCAGGGCTGTGTTCGATCATCCACCTGAGGGGAAGGCGGCGGGGGAGCGTCTGTTCCACCTCCGACAGGGGAAGAGGAGTGCACAGGAGTTCGCCCTGGAGTTCCGGACTCAAGCAGCGGATGCGGGGTGGAATGAGAGTGCCCTCATCGACCATTACCGGTGTAGTCTACGAGAGGACGTTCGTCATGAGCTGGCCTGCAGGGACACCAACCTATTCTTCGACCAGTTGGTGGACATTTCCATCCGTCTCGACACCCTGCTGGCTACCCGCGGACGTCCCGAGTGGGGGTCGTCCATTCCACCCTCCAGGACCTCCGAGCCGATTCCCATGGAGCTCGGGGGTGCTGGCGCTAGGGAGAGGAGGAGAGAGAACCCGAGGGGGGCCGTCCCCTGCACCAACTGTGGCCGTGGAGGACACACTGCGGCTAGGTGCTGGGGAGGGTCTCCTGGGAGAGGGGACAACAGGTCACGCACTGGGGAGTCATTTCAGGTGAGTAGGCGCCCCACTTACCCAGAGCTCTCTGTTGGTCACCTGTGTATACCTGTGAGATTTCCACAGGTGGCACCTCATTCCCAGCATAAGGCGCTAGTAGATTCAGGCGCAGCTGGGAATTTTGTTGATCGTGAATTTTGTTATAGGCTAGGAATTCCCCTTCGGCCGGTAGAAGCCCCCTTTCCTGTTCATGCCCTAGACAGCCGGCCGCTGGGGTCGGGGTTGATCAGAGAAGTCACAGCACCACTTAAGATGACGACGCAGGGGGGTCATGAGGAGATCATTCAGTTTTATCTGATCGACTCTCCTGCGTATCCCGTGGTGCTGGGGCTTCCCTGGTTAAGCGCCCATGATCCTACCATTGCGTGGCAACAGAGGGCTCTTATGGAGTGGTCTGCCCAGTGTGTAGGGAGATGTCTAGGTGTTTCCTTAGGGGCGACCTCGGTGGAGAGTCCGAACCAAGTGCCCGTAATGCGCATTCCCCCTGAATATGAGGATTTAGCACTTGTGTTCAGCAAAACTAGGGCAACACGGCTACCACCTCATAGACAGGGGGATTGTGCGATAGATCTCCAAACGGGAGCGGCACTTCCGCGGAGTCGTGTGTATCCCCTGTCTCAAGAGGAGACAGCGGCTATGGAGACTTACATAGCCGAGTCCTTGGCACAGGGATACATACGGTCCTCCACTTCCCCGGTTTCCTCGAGTTTCTTCTTTGTGAAGAAGAAGGACGGGGGTTTGCGCCCGTGTATTGATTACCGTAGTCTCAATCAGATCACGGTTAAGTACAGTTACCCTCTTCCTCTGATTGCGACTATGACGGAGTCATTACGCGGAGCGCGGTTCTTCACAAAGTTGGATCTCAGGAGCGCGTACAATCTGGTGCGCATTAGGGAGGGGGATGAATGGAAAACAGCATTTAGCACCACCTCGGGTCATTACGAGTATCTCGTCATGCCATATGGGTTAATGAATGCTCCTTCAGTCTTCCAATCCTTTGTTGACGAGATTTTCCGGGACATGCATGGGCAGGGTGTGGTAGTATACATCGACGACATCCTAGTGTACTCTTCTACACGAGCTGAGCATGTAGCCCTGGTGCGCCGAGTGTTGAGGAGGCTGTTGGAGCATGACTTGTATGTCAAGGCAGAGAAATGCTTGTTCTTCCAGGAGTCCGTCTCCTTTTTGGGTTATCGGTTGTCCGTGTCTGGTGTGAAGATAGAGGTTGACCGTGTGTCGGCCGTGCATAATTGGCAAACTCCAACCACTGTAAAAGAGGTGCAGCAGTTTTTGGGTTTTGCTAATTACTACCGGAGGTTTATCCGGGGCTTTGGACAGGTGGCAGCTCCCATTACGTCCCTGCTAAAGGGGGGTCCGGTGCGTTTGCAGTGGTCAGCTGAGGCGGACAGGGCGTTTGGTAAACTTAAGAACCTGTTCACTTCGGCTCCGGTGCTGGCGCATCCTGACCCCGCTTTACCATTCCAAGTTGCGGTAGACGCGTCCGAGGCCGGTATTGGGGCAGTCCTGTCGCAACGGTCCGGCACGCCACCTAAACTCCGCCCCTGTGCGTTCTATTCTAAGAAGCTCAGCCCGGCGGAGCGCAATTATGACGTAGGGGACAGGGAGCTGTTAGCTGTAGTCCAGGCCCTAAAGGTGTGGAGGCATTGGCTTGAGGGGCCTACTCCCATACTGCCGGAGTCTTGTCTGGTGGGTCCGGTGGTGTGGGAGGTCGATGCGGAGATCGAGCGGGCACTGCGTACCGACCCTACTCCCCCAGAGTGTCCGGTGGGGCGGACGTACGTTCCGCTCGAGGTTCGTGACCGCCTTATTTATTGGGCTCATACATCACCCTCCTCTGGACATCCAGGTATTGGCCGGACAGTGCACTGCCTTAGCGTGAAATACTGGTGGCCAACGTTAGCTAGGGATGTGAGGGTTTATGTCTCCTCCTGCTCCGTGTGCGCCCAGTGTAAGGCGCCTAGACATTTGCCCAGGGGAAAGTTACATCCCCTGCCCGTTCCACAACGACCATGGTCCCACCTCTCGGTGGATTTTGTGACTGACCTTCCCCCCTCCCAGGGGAATACCACTATTTTGGTCGTTGTGGATCGGTTTTCTAAGGCCTGTCGTCTCCTCCCAATGCCGGGTCTCCCTACTGCCCTACAGACCGCTGAGGCCCTATTTACCCACGTTTTCCGGCACTATGGGGTGCCCGAGGATATAGTGTCTGACCGAGGTCCCCAGTTCACCTCCAGAGTCTGGGGGGTGTTCATGGAACGCTTGGGGGTCTCGGTGAGCCTTACCTCGGGTTACCACCCAGAGAGCAATGGGCAGGTAGAACGAGTCAACCAGGATGTGGGTAGGTTTCTGAGGTCCTATTGCCAGGGCCGGCCGGAGGAGTGGTCTAGGTATCTCCCCTGGGCAGAGATGGCACAGAACTCTCTCCGCCACTCCTCCACTAATCTAACCCCTTTCCAGTGTGTGTTGGGGTATCAGCCGGTCCTGGCACCATGGCACGAGAGCCAGATCGAGGCCCCTGCGCTGGACGAATGGATTCGGCGCTCGGAGGAGACGTGGAACGCTGCTCATGTCCATCTGCAGCGGGCCATCCGTCGACTGAAGGCGAGCGCCGATCGCCACCGCAGTGAGGGTCCGGTGTACGCACCGGGAGATCGAGTCTGGCTCTCGACTCGAAACCTGCCCCTCCGCCTGCCCTGTCGGAAGCTGGGTCGGCGGTTTGTGGGGCCCTTTAAAGTCCTGAGGAGATTGAACGAGGTGTGTTACAGGTTACAACTGCCTATTGATTATAAGAATATTAACCCCTCGTTCCATGTGTCTCTTCTCAGGCCGGTGGTAGCTGGTCCACTCCAAGAAGGTGAGATAGGAGAGACCCCTCCGCCCCCTCTGGACATCGAGGGAGCTCCGGCGTACACGGTCAGGACCATCTTGGACTCGAGATGTCGGATGGGGGGTCTCCAGTATCTCGTGGAGTGGGAGGGGTATGGTCCGGAGGAACGGTGCTGGGTGCCTAGGAGGGATATCCTAGATCCATCTCTCCTGACTGAGTTCCACCGTGGTCATCCCACGCGCCCGGCTCCGCGTCCTCCTGGTCGTCCCCGAGGCCGGGGTCGGCGCACGGCTGGAGCCGCGCGTCAAGGGGGGGGGTACTGTCACGGATTCTGCCGAGGCTGCTCCTCCTCCTTGCTCGGGCAGGCTTCGGCGTTCGCCGTCCCCGGAGTACTAGCTGCCACCGTTAGATGTTTCAGTGTTTGATTGCTTTTGTCTGTCTATTCGCCTGTCCGTTAGTGCTGCGTGTTTTCTCTGTTTGTTGTTTTTGTAGTTTACGCAGAGTTTGCGTAATCGCTCGCCTCTGGTTTATGTTGAGGCCGTTCATTTGTATTGTGCCTTGTGTTGCACTAGTAAACTTTGTTGGACTAAGCTTCGGTGTCCTGCGCCTGACTCCCACACCGCATTCACCTCAGCCATTGACAATCCTGAGTTACTTACATTCAACCAAGTAGGTAAAACAACCACATATCCCAGTCACTGAAAGGACAAACCTTTTCTCATTGCTTCATACTAATTTGTATGCTAGTATGGATGTTAGAACAAAAGTTTGGTTTGATTTGATTCTGACAGGTTTTAACTATAAGCTCAAATCCATCAGTGTGTCATGTCCTAGAGAATAAAGAGAAACACAAGGCAACGGGAGGAGTGACTGTGAAGATTTAAGTTGACAGGACATCACTGGAGATATCTTGATACGATTTGATAGGTGTCCATCAAAGCAGAGACTGTACTGTATTGAACAGGCATAGTTCTTGGCTCTGTTCCATATATTAGACCCTAGAGAGCGGGATGAGGTTGGTTTGTTTTATTTTTATTTTCAGAAATGTATTTTCAGTTGCTCGTTACACCTATATTTACTGTAGTTTGATCAACTCATTGATATTGAGTCTTTCACAAAATGGTCTTAGAGATCATAAACCTTGGAGGAGGGTCTAAAAATTCCAGTAGCTTTCCCAAAATTACCAGGTTTTCCAGTAATCCTGGTTGGAGGGTTATGGATTTCCTGCTTCTTCCCTCATGATTTCAGGAATCTTCCAACCGGGATGTCTGGAAAACCTGGGAATAAGCAGGAAAGTTACTAGAATTTTGCAACCCTACCTAGGAGTTATCTCATGCTATTGAGGGATAGAGAATGTTTTAGATATACTGTGGCCCTACATCAACATGGTATTGTTGTACAATACAGTCTACTGTACCTCAGTCTTTGATCCCTGTTATACTGTACTATACATTTATTTTACTAAGTGTTTCCTATTCTGATATGTTCAGAACGGGCAGTAACTACATTTTATTCACAATTACAAAAATGGAATCAGAAAAACAGGAGACTAACACATTCATAAATGGCAAAAAAGACAGTCAATAAATAAATAATAAGGATTAAGGTTTTGAAGTGTCTATCCTATATCTAGGAGATAGAAGACAAATCTGGAAGTATACACATATATTATTTACACATATTTAACCTCTTATTTCTGTTGGCACAAAACTACCTCCATACTTCCATTCATTTGTATGGGTTAACTTTAGACAAGTCCCGTGACACTTTTGGGGGTCGTTGAGCAAACGGAAAACACCATCATGAACACCATTAGTTTGTAGGACAACCCGTTCGGATGCTACAGACTAGGGGTGTGCCGACATGGCCTTAGTCGTATTCGTAATCGTATCCGTAAATTGACAGTTGATAGTTGGATCGGATGATTAAAAAAAGGAAGTGTTTTAATATGCCTAAATAGATTTTGGCAAAATACCTCCCTGCATATTCTAACTGTAAAAAAGCTGCAGATTAGGAGCAGCGTGGACGCAGAGGGTTGTGTGTGTGTGTCCTCAATTTGCAGCAGGCAGCCAAGTTTGCTGTCACTCAGTCAGAATGCACATCAGTGTTTTACCTTTTTCCCCTACCGTTGCCCCGCTTGTTAGACATTATGCACATTGATAGCTTGATAGCAAACGTCCTCGCCAAGTGATTTATCATAGTAGCAGGCAGCAGCAGTCTAAATGATCAGACCGAAAACATGCGTGGAAAACGAATCGGGTGAAATTTTTCAAATTTTCATTTTGTCCGACTACTAGGCACACCCCTACTACAGACGTTTCCGTGAGAAGACCGATTTTCGGGTTGTCTCCTGGTCTGACAAACACCGCTGTAGCTCTGCCACTTTCCACCACAGATGTGGAAGGGCGACAAAAGAGGATGATATATCTTGCTTAAACTGATGGATTTTAATGGAAATGTTTTATTATTACCAATGTACCAATGTATTATCTATAGTTAATATTAGTCCATTTTCCAGTTGGACAGGTAACTCTCAGCATGTAAGTTATTGCCTACCCTGCCTCCAAGCCCTAGACCTTTCCTATCTAAGTTATTGCCTACCCAGCCTCCAAGCCCTAGACCTTTCCGCTCTAAGTTATTGCCTACCCAGCCTCCAAGCCCTAGACCTTTCCTCTCTAAGTTTTTGCCTACCCAGCCCCCAAGCCCTAGACCTTTCCTCTCTAAGTTATTGCCTGCCAAGCCCCCAAGCGTTAGACCTTTCCTCTCTAAGTTATTGCCTGCCAAGCCCCCAAGCGTTAGACCTTTCCTATCTAAGTTATTGCCTATCCAGCCCCCAAGCCCTAGACCTTTCCTTTCTAAGTTATTGCCTACCCAGCCTCCAAGCCCTAGACCTGTCCTCTCTAAGTTATTGCCTACCCAGCCTCCAAGCCCAAGACCTGTCCTCTCTAAGTTATTGCCTACCCAGCTCCCAAGCCCAAGACCTGTCCTCTCTAAGTTATTGCCTACCCAGCTCCCAAGCCCTAGACCTTGAAGAGTTCAGGGTGCAGCCAGGAATGCAGACATTTCAGAGTGGCTCAGTAATTCCCTTCATAGTGCACTACTTTTGACCAGGGTCCAAGGCACCCTGTTCCCTTCATAGTGCACTACTTTTGACCAGGGTCCATGGCACCCTGTTCCCATCATAGTGCACTATTTTTGACCAAGGCTGCTATAAAGGGATTAGAGTGCCAGTTGGGACGGATACATTGAATGTCTCAGTAACTGAAGGCTTTTTAAAAATTCTTCCTACAATATTTGTGTCATTTAGATTTCAGTAAAATGGCTCAGTGTGCAGAAAAGGTCACGTTATGTGAAATCAATTACCTTCTAATGCCCGGAGGAACACCTAATTCCTCCACTGACAGATGGATTAGAAAAGCTCTTAGTATTGGAATTCACAAAGTCATATTTACTGACTGTACAGATCGAGGGAAATGTCGCACATGTAGTGTTAGGTAGTGTTAAAGTGGAAATAGAGAAATACTGTAAGTGTTATATTTAACTCTGTGGAAATAGAGAAATAATGTAAGTGTTATATTTAACTCTGTGGAAATAGAGAAATACTGTAAGTGTTATATTTAACTCTGTGGAAATAGAGAAATACTGTAAGTGTTATATTTAACTCTGTGGAAATAGGAACAAGACAAATAGACAGTGTTGTGCTGACTCTGTGAGGCTGAGGAGAGGCAGGCGGGGAGGGAGAGAGGGAGGCAGGGAGGCAGGGAGGGAGGCAGGGAGGGAGGCAGGGAGGGAGGGAGGCGTGGAGGGAGGGAGGGAGGCGAGGAGGGAGGCGTGGAGGCGAGGAGGGAGAGTTGAAGGTAGAAGATAAAAGCATCATTGTTCGACCCAAATGGCACCCTATTTCCAATAGAGTGTGGCTCTGGCCCTATGGGCCCTGGTCAAAAGAAGTGCACTATAAAGGGGTTAGGATGCCATTTGGGACTCACCCAGGCCTGGTTAGCCAGACAAACGAGCACAGGCCTCTGGCAGGGAGCGAGCACAGCATGCTGAATCCCTCGGATTAGAACAGAGCACAGCCACAGCCCAATGAAGCCCAATGCTACGGCTGCATACTGGATTAGAACACAGCCCAATGAAGCCCAATGATACGGCTGCATACTGGATTAGAACATAGCCCAATGAAGCGCAATGCTACGGCTACATACTGGATTAGAACAGAGCACAGCCCAATGCTACGTATAAATACTGTATTAGAACACAGCCCAATGAAGCCCAATGCTACGGCTGCATACTGGATTAGAACAGAGCACAGCCCAATGCTACGGCTGCATACTGGATTAGAACACAGCCCAATGAAGCCCAATGCTACGGCTGCATACTGGATTAGAACAGAGCACAGCCCAATGCTACGGCTACATACTGGATTAGAACACAGCACAGCCCAATGAAGTCTGTGTGTGTGTGTGTGTGTGTGTGTGTGTGTGTGTGTGTGTGTGTGTGTGTGTGTGTGTGTGTGTGTGTGTGGGGGGGGTGCTGGGGGAGGTTTTTAGGTGGATTCATTTTCAGTCATAACAGTCTTCAGTTCTGTGATGTTCCTACCAGGCATAACAGTTTTCAGTTCTGTGATGTTCCTACCAGTCATAACAGTTTTCAGTTCTGTGATGTTCCTACCAGTCATAACAGTTTTCAGTTCTGTGATGTTCCTACCAGTCATAACAGTTTTCAGTTCTGTGATGTTCCTACCAGTCATAACAGTTTTCAGTTCTGTGATGTTCCTACCAGTCATAACAGTCTTCAGTTCTGTGATGTTCCTACCAGTCATAACAGTCTTCAGTTCTGTGATTTTCCTACCAGTCATAACAGTCTTCAGTTCTGTGATGTTCCTACCAGTCATAACAGTTTTCAGTTCTGTGATGTTCCTACCAGTCATAACAGTCTTCAGTTCTGTGATGTTCCTATCAGTCATAACAGTCTTCAGTTCTGTGATGTTCCAACCAGTCATAACAGTCTTCAGTTCTGTGATGTTCCTACCAGTCATAACAGTCTTCAGTTCTGTGATGTTCCTACCAGGCATAACAGTTTTCAGTTCTGTGATGTTCCTACCAGTCATAACAGTCTTCAGTTCTGTGATGTTCCTACCAGTCATAACAGTTTTCAGTTCTGTGATACTCCTACCAGTCATAACAGCCTTCAGTTATGTGATGTTCCTACCAGTCATAACAGTCTTCAGTTCTGTGATGTTCCAACCAGTCATAACAGTCTTCAGTTCTGTGATTTTCCTACCAGTCATAACAGTCTTCAGTTCTGTGATGTTCCTACCAGTCATAACAGTTTTCAGTTCTGTGATGTTCCTACCAGTCATAACCGTCTTCAGTTCTGTGATGTTCCTATCAGTCATAACAGTCTTCAGTTCTGTGATGTTCCAACCAGTCATAACAGTCTTCAGTTCTGTGATGTTCCTACCAGTCATAACAGTCTTCAGTTCTGTGATGTTCCTACCAGGCATAACAGTTTTCAGTTCTGTGATGTTCCTACCAGTCATAACAGTCTTCAGTTCTGTGATGTTCCTACCAGTCATAACAGTTTTCAGTTCTGTGATGTTCCTACCAGTCATAACAGTCTTCAGTTCTGTGATGTTCCTACCAGTCATAACAGTCTTCAGTTCTGTGATGTTCCAACCAGTCATAACAGTCTTCAGTTCTGTGATGTTCCTACCAGTCATAACATTTTTCAGTTCTGTGATGTTCCTACCAGTCATAACAGTCTTCAGTTCTGTGATGTTCCTACCAGGCATAACAGTTTTCAGTTCTGTGATGTTCCTACCAGTCATAACAGTTTTCAGTTCTGTGATGTTCCTATCAGTCATAACAGTCTTCAGTTCTGTGATGTTCCAACCAGTCATAACAGTCTTCAGTTCTGTGATGTTCCTACCAGTCATAACAGTCTTCAGTTCTGTGATGTTCCTACCAGGCATAACAGTTTTCAGTTCTGTGATGTTCCTACCAGTCATAACAGTCTTCAGTTCTGTGATGTTCCTACCAGTCATAACAGTTTTCAGTTCTGTGATACTCCTACCAGTCATAACAGCCTTCAGTTATGTGATGTTCCTACCAGTCATAACAGTCTTCAGTTCTGTGATGTTCCAACCAGTCATAACAGTCTTCAGTTCTGTGATTTTCCTACCAGTCATAACAGTCTTCAGTTCTGTGATGTTCCTACCAGTCATAACAGTTTTCAGTTCTGTGATGTTCCTACCAGTCATAACAGTCTTCAGTTCTGTGATGTTCCTATCAGTCATAACAGTCTTCAGTTCTGTGATGTTCCAACCAGTCATAACAGTCTTCAGTTCTGTGATGTTCCTACCAGTCATAACAGTCTTCAGTTCTGTGATGTTCCTACCAGGCATAACAGTTTTCAGTTCTGTGATGTTCCTACCAGTCATAACAGTCTTCAGTTCTGTGATGTTCCTACCAGTCATAACAGTTTTCAGTTCTGTGATGTTCCTACCAGTCATAACAGTCTTCAGTTCTGTGATGTTCCTACCAGTCATAACAGTCTTCAGTTCTGTGATGTTCCAACCAGTCATAACAGTCTTCAGTTCTGTGATGTTCCTACCAGTCATAACATTTTTCAGTTCTGTGATGTTCCTACCAGTCATAACAGTCTTCAGTTCTGTGATGTTCCTACCAGGCATAACAGTTTTCAGTTCTGTGATGTTCCTACCAGTCATAACAGTTTTCAGTTCTGTGATGTTCCTACCAGTCATAACAGTTTTCAGTTCTGTGATGTTCCTACCAGTCATAACAGTTTTCAGTTCTGTGATACTCCTACCAGTCATAACAGCCTTCAGTTATGTGATGTTCCTACCAGTCATAACAGTCTTCAGTTCTGTGATGTTCCTACCAGTCATAACAGTCTTCAGTTCTGTGATTTTCCTACCAGTCATAACAGTCTTCAGTTCTGTGATGTTCCTACCAGTCATAACAGTTTTCAGTTCTGTGATGTTCCTACCATTCATAACAGTCTTCAGTTCTGTGATGTTCCTATCAGTCATAACAGTCTTCAGTTCTGTGATGTTCCAACCAGTCATAACAGTCTTCAGTTCTGTGATGTTCCTACCAGTCATAACAGTCTTCAGTTCTGTGATGTTCCTACCAGGCATAACAGTTTTCAGTTCTGTGATGTTCCTACCAGTCATAACAGTCTTCAGTTCTGTGATGTTCCTACCAGTCATAACAGTTTTCAGTTCTGTGATACTCCTACCAGTCATAACAGCCTTCAGTTATGTGATGTTCCTACCAGTCATAACAGTCTTCAGTTCTGTGATGTTCCAACCAGTCATAACAGTCTTCAGTTCTGTGATTTTCCTACCAGTCATAACAGTCTTCAGTTCTGTGATGTTCCTACCAGTCATAACAGTTTTCAGTTCTGTGATGTTCCTACCAGTCATAACAGTCTTCAGTTCTGTGATGTTCCTATCAGTCATAACAGTCTTCAGTTCTGTGATGTTCCTACCAGTCATAACAGTTTTCAGTTCTGTGATGTTCCTACCATTCATAACAGTTTTCAGTTCTGTGATGTTCCTACCATTCATAACAGTCTTCAGTTCTGTGATGTTCCTATCAGTCATAACAGTCTTCAGTTCTGTGATGTTCCAACCAGTCATAACAGTCTTCAGTTCTGTGATGTTCCTACCAGTCATAACAGTCTTCAGTTCTGTGATGTTCCTACCAGGCATAACAGTTTTCAGTTCTGTGATGTTCCTACCAGTCATAACAGTCTTCAGTTCTGTGATGTTCCTACCAGTCATAACAGTTTTCAGTTCTGTGATACTCCTACCAGTCATAACAGCCTTCAGTTATGTGATGTTCCTACCAGTCATAACAGTCTTCAGTTCTGTGATGTTCCAACCAGTCATAACAGTCTTCAGTTCTGTGATTTTCCTACCAGTCATAACAGTCTTCAGTTCTGTGATGTTCCTACCAGTCATAACAGTTTTCAGTTCTGTGATGTTCCTACCAGTCATAACAGTCTTCAGTTCTGTGATGTTCCTATCAGTCATAACAGTCTTCAGTTCTGTGATGTTCCAACCAGTCATAACAGTCTTCAGTTCTGTGATGTTCCTACCAGTCATAACAGTCTTCAGTTCTGTGATGTTCCTACCAGGCATAACAGTTTTCAGTTCTGTGATGTTCCTACCAGTCATAACAGTATTCAGTTCTGTGATGTTCCTACCAGTCATAACAGTTTTCAGTTCTGTGATGTTCCTACCAGTCATAACAGTCTTCAGTTCTGTGATGTTCCTACCAGTCATAACAGTCTTCAGTTCTGTGATGTTCCAACCAGTCATAACAGTCTTCAGTTCTGTGATGTTCCTACCAGTCATACATTACATTTACATTTACATTTGTCATTTAGCAGACGCTCTTATCCAGAGCGACTTACAGTTAGTGCATACATTTTCATACTAATCTCTTCAAATTGCATTCAATACAATATTCAGGGTCTCGCGAATGAGCTGCTTAGTTTGATACACCGACCACACGGTTAACAGCTATAGGCAGTAACCTGCCCTTCAGGGTCTGGAGAACATGTTGGGAGTAGGTCAGCAACCTTCTGATTCTGCACCGCAACACGTCAGAGAAAACACAGGACAGGCAGCCATTATGGTGGGAAGCCCCTCCACCTCTCTATGGAACCAGAGGGCTGTGTGTGATGGAGGAGTCTGGGCCGTAGGCTACAGGTCATGTGGTCTCAGACTGACCAACCAGACTGCAGCACACCTGAGGGATGGGGTGAGGGCAGTTCACATAGACTGACCAGACTGCAGCGCCCAACTCCTGAAGAGGTGATGGCAGCCTCGGATATCATCAACTTCCTACAGCCGCCCTTGTAGACAGACCAAAAGCCTCATTTTAGAACAGACCAGCCTCAGTGCCATCAGAACCCCAAAGGTATCGGGTCATTTTATGACGGATGCATTGTATTTTCTGTACGGCTGCCAAAGACAAACTCGTTTTATAATGACAGCCATAACGTGTTCAACAGACAGTCTTGAATCTGCAGCAGTGAAAGTCATAACAGTCTTCAGTTCTGTGATGTTCCTACCAGTCAGAAAATGCTTCAGTTCTGTGATGTTCCTACCAGTCATAACAGTCTTCAGATATGTGACGTTCCTACCAGTCATAACAGTTTTCAGTTCTGTGATGTTCCTACCAGTCATAACAGTTTTCAGTTCTTTGATGTTCCAACCAGTCATAACAGTCTTCAGTTCTGTGAGGTTCCTACCAGTCATAACAGTCTTCAGTTCTGTGATGTTCCTACCAGTCATAACAGTCTTCAGTTCTGTGATGTTCCTACCAGTCATAAAATGCTTCAGTTCTGTGATGTTCCTACCAATCATAACAGTTTTCAGTTCTGTGATGTTCCTACCAGTCATAACAGTCTTCAGTTCTGTGATGTTCCTACCAGTCATAACAGTCTTCAGTTCTGTGATGTTCCTACCAGTCATAACAGTTTTCAGTTCTGTGATGTTCCTACCAGTCATAACAGTCTTCAGTTCTGTGATGTTCCTACCAGTCATGAAATGCTTCAGTTCTGTGATGTTCCTACCAATCATAACAGTCTTCAGTTATGTGATGTTCCTACCAGTCATAACAGTCTTCAGTTCTGTGATGTTTCTACCAGTCATAACAGTCTTCAGTTCTGTGATGTTCCTACCAGTCATAACAGTCTTCAGTTCTGTGATGTTCCTACCAGTCATAACAGTCTTCAGTTCTGTGATGTTCCTACCAGTCATAACAGTGTTCTGGGTGCCCTCTAACAACCTCCTCCCATTTTAATATTCTCTAAAAAGATGATCTTGTTTGGGGATTGAACAGTCAGATTACAGAGGGTGTTATATCTGGAACAGGACAGACATGACTGGTGGATGAACAGTCAGATTACAGAGGGTGTTATATCTGGAACAGGACAGACATGACAGGTGATTGAACAGTCAGATTACAGAGGGTGTTATATCGGGAACAGGACAGACATGACTGGTGATTGAACAGTCAGATTACAGAGGTTGTTATATCTGGAACAGGACAGACATGACTGATGATTGAACAGTCAGATTACAGAGGGTATTATATCTGGAAATGGACAGACATGACTGGTGATTGAACAGTCAGATTACAGAGGGTGTTATATCTGGAACAGGACAGACATGACTGGTGATTGAACAGTCAGATTACAAAGGGTGTTATATCTGGAAAAGGACAGACATGACTGGTGATTGAACAGTCAGATTACAGAGGGTGTTATATCTGGAACAGGACAGACATGACTGGTGATAGAACAGTCAGATTACAGAGGTTGTTATATCTGGGACAGGACAGACATGACTGGTGATTGAACAGTCATATTACAGAGGGTGTTATATCTGGAAATGGACAGACATGACTGGTGATTGAACAGTCAGATTACAGAGGGTGTTATATCTGGAACAGGACAGACATGATTGGTGATTGAACAGTCAGATTACAGAGGGTGTTATATCTGGAACAGGACAGACATGACTGATGATTGAACAGTCAGATTACAGAGGGTGTTATATCTGGAACAGGACAAACATGACTGGTGATTGAACAGTCAGATTACAGAGGGTGTTATATCTGGAACAGGACAGACATGACTGATGATTGAACAGTCAGATTACAGAGGGTGTTATATCTGGAAATGGACAGACATGACTGGTGATTGAACAGTCAGATTACAGAGGGTGTTATATCTGGAAAAGGACAGACATGACTGGTGATTGAACAGTCAGATTACAGAGGGTGTTATATCTGGAACAGGACATACATGACTGGTGATTGAACAGTCAGATTAAAGAGGGTGTTATATCTGGAAAAGGACAGACATGACTGGTGATTGAACAGTCAGATTACAGAGGGTGTTATATCTGGAACAGGACAGACATGACTGGTGATTGAACAGTCATATTACAGAGGGTGTTATATCTGGAAATGGACAGACATGACTGGTGATTGAACAGTCAGATTACAGAGGGTGTTATATCTGGAACAGGACAGACATGATTGGTGATTGAACAGTCAGATTACAGAGGGTGTTATATCTGGAACAGGACAGACATGACTGATGATTGAACAGTCAGATTACAGAGGGTGTTATATCTGGAACAGGACAAACATGACTGGTGATTGAACAGTCAGATTACAGAGGGTGTTATATCTGGAACAGGACAGACATGACTGATGATTGAACAGTCAGATTACAGAGGGTGTTTATCTGGAAATGGACAGACATGACTGGTGATTGAACAGTCAGATTACAGAGGGTGTTATATCTGGAACAGGACAGACATGACTGATGATTGAACAGTCAGATTACAGAGGGTGTTATATCTGGAACAGGACAAACATGACTGGTGATTGAACAGTCAGATTACAGAGGGTGTTATATCTGGAACAGGACAGACATGACTGATGATTGAACAGTCAGATTACAGAGGGTGTTATATCTGGAAATGGACAGACATGACTGGTGATTGAACAGTCAGATTACAGAGGGTGTTATATCTGGAACAGGACAGACATGACTGGTGATTGAACAGTCAGATTACAGAGGGTGTTATATCTGGAACAGGACATACATGACTGATGATTGAACAGTCAGATTAAAGAGGTTGTTATATCTGGAAAAGGACAGACATGACTGGTGATTGAACAGTCAGATTACAGAGGGTGTTATATCTTTATCTTTACCTGCAGGTTATCTGGTATGAATATACCAGCACCCATCATCAGCAACAAGAACTGGCTAAGACTCCATTTTGTGACTGATAGGAATCATCGACATAAAGGATTCACAGTTCAGTATCAAGGTAAGACAAAATGAACCAATTATTTAATGAATTCATTGACACGTTTGAACTATAAAATGTTATTTTTTCAACTGAAAGTCTTTGTCAACTGAATAACAACCAGAGGACCAAGGAACTCTTCATACAATTACATTGTCTTTATTGTGTTTCCATGTTCAATAGGTCCTCCTTGTTCTTTGATGCCTAATAACCCCTAATAACCCCTAATAACCATTAATAACCACGAATAATCACTAATAACCACTAATAATCCCTTACCAAGGAGTACTTTCAAACTACTACTTTTCTGGAGATCTCGTGTCTCCATACAGCGTTTCATCCTTATCTTGTCTACTGAATAATAACCAGTTCCATTCATTCTTCTCTGGTTTGTTAAAGACTAAGGATCTTTGTTCTAGTTGTATCCCTCCAGACTAAAGGCCCCTCCCTGTTGGGTCAAATGTTTCAAATGTATTATACCCTGCTTCCATAACACCCTGCAGAGCCAGACAGACTTCAATAATAAATTACCTTCCCATTCTCCTTTACCATGACTTTGAAGATAGTGTTTATGAAGCAGCCTAACAGCTAGCCTGACTAACAGCTAGCCTGACTACCAGCTAGTCTAACTAACAGCTAGCCTGACTAACAGCTAGTCTGACTAACAACTAGCCTGACTAACAGCTAAACTGACTAACAGCTAGCCTGACTAACAACTAGCCTGACTAACAGCTAACCTGACTAACAGCTAGCCTGACTAACAGCTAGCCTGACTAACAGCTAGTCTGACTAAGAGCTATCCTGACTAACAGCTAGCCTGACTAACAGCTAGCCTGACTAACAGCTAGCCTGACTAACAGCTAGTCTAACTAACAGCTAGTCTGACTAAGAGCTATCCTGACTAACAGCTAACCTGACTAACAGCTAGCCTGACTAACAGCTAGCCTGACTAACAGCTAGTCTGACTAAGAGCTATCCTGACTAACAGCTAGCCTGACTAACAGCTAGCCTGACTAACAGCTAGTCTAACTAACAGCTAGCCTGCCAGTCCAGGCCATGCATGAAAACCAACTTCTCAATTATTGTGTTTATGAAGAGTTTTCCATTGGTAGCATGCAGTGCAATTCTCTGTAAACCTAGAAACATAATCAATGGTATGAAATATTTCAGAGTTATATAGGTAGACTACTGTGTAGTGTCGGGTCACTTCAATAATAAATTACCTTCCCATTCTCCTTTACCATGACTTTGAAGATAGTGTTTATGAAGCAGCCTAACAGCTAGCCTGACTAACAGCTAGCCTGACTACCAGCTAGTCTAACTAACAGCTAGCCTGACTAACAGCTAGTCTGACTAACAACTAGCCTGACTAACAGCTAACCTGACTAACAACTAGCCTGACTAACAGCTAACCTGACTAACAGCTAGCCTGACTAACAACTAGCCTGACTAACAGCTAACCTGACTAACAGCTAGCCTGACTAACAGCTAGCCTGACTAACAGCTAGTCTGACTAAGAGCTATCCTGACTAACAGCTAGTCTAACTAACAGCTAACCTGACTAACAGCTAGCCTGACTAACAACTAGCCTGACTAACAGCTAACCTGACTAACAGCTAGCCTGACTAACAGCTAGCCTGACTAACAGCTAGTCTGACTAAGAGCTATCCTGACTAACAGCTAGCCTGACTAACAGCTAGCCTGACTAACAGCTAGTCTAACTAACAGCTAGCCTGCCAGTCCAGGCCATGCATGAAAACCAACTTCTCAATGATTGTGTTTATGAAGAGTTTTCCATTGGTAGCATGCAGTGCAATTCTCTGTAAACCTAGAAACATAATCAATGGTATGAAATATTTCAGAGTTATATAGGTAGACTACTGCGTAGTGTTGGGTCAGAGTTATATAGGGACTACTGTGTAGTTTTGGGTCAGAGTTATATAGGGACTATTGTGTAGTGTTGGGTCAGAGTTATATAGGGACTACTGTGTAGTGTTGGGTCAGAGTTATATAGGGACTACTGTGTAGTGTTGGGTCAGAGTTATATAGGGAATAATGTGTAGTGTTGGGTCAGAGTTATATAGGTAGACTACTGTGTAGTGTTGGGTCAGAGTTATATAGGGACTACTGTGTAGTGTTGGGTCAGAGTTATATAGGTAGTCTACTGTGTAGTGTTGGGTCAGATTTATATAGGGACTACTGTGTAGTGTTGGGTCAGAGTTATATAGGGACTACTGTGTAGTGTTTGGTCAGAGTTATATAGGGACTACAGTGTAGTGTTGGGTCAGAGTTATATAGGTAGACTACTGTGTAGTGTTGGGTCAGAGTTATATAGGGACTACTGTGTAGTGTTGGGTCAGAGTTATATAGAGACTACTGTGTAGTGTTGGGTCAGTTATATATATGGACTATTGTGTAGTGTTGGATCAGAGTTATATAGGGACTACTGTGTAGTGTTGGGTCAGAGATATATAGGGACTACTGTGTACTGTTGGGTCAGAGTTATATAGGTAGACTATTGTGTCGTGTTTGGTCAGAGTTATATAGGGACTACTGTGTAGTGTTGGGTCAGAGTTATATGGGGACTACTGTGTAGTGTTGGGTCAGAGATATATAGGGACTACTGTGTAGTGTTGGGTCAGAGTTATATAGGGACTACTGTGTAGTGTTTGGTCAGAGTTATATAGGGACTACAGTGTAGTGTTGGGTCAGAGTTATATAGGTAGACTACTGTGTAGTGTTGGGTCAGAGTTATATAGGGACTACTGTGTAGTGTTGGGTCAGAGTTATATAGAGACTACTGTGTAGTGTTGGGTCAGTTATATATATGGACTATTGTGTAGTGTTGGATCAGAGTTATATAGGGACTACTGTGTAGTGTTGGGTCAGAGATATATAGGGACTACTGTGTACTGTTGGGTCAGAGTTATATAGGTAGACTATTGTGTCGTGTTTGGTCAGAGTTATATAGGGACTACTGTGTAGTGTTGGGTCAGAGTTATATGGGGACTACTGTGTAGTGTTGGGTCAGAGATATATAGGGACTACAGTGTAGTGTTTGGACAGAGTTATATAGGTAGACTACTGTGTAGTGTTGGGTCAGAGTTATGTAAGGACTACTGTGTAGTGTTGGATCAGAGTTATGTAGGGACTACTGTGTAGTGTTGGGTCAGAGTTATATAGGTAGACTACTGTGTAGTGTTGGGTCAGAGTTATATAGGGACTACTGTGTAGTGTTGGGTCAGAGTTACATAGGGACTACAGTGTAGTGTTGGGTCAGAGTTATATAGGGACTACTGTGTAGTGTTGGGTCAGAGTTATATAGGGACTACTGTGTAGTGTTGGGTCAGAGTTATATAGAGACTACTGTGTAGTGTTGGGTCAGAGTTATATAGGGACTACTGTGTAGTGTTGGGTCAGATTTATATATGGACTACTGTGTAGTGTTGGGTCAGAGTTATATAGGGACTACTGTGTAGTGTTGGGTCAGAGTTATATAGGGACTACTGTGTAGTGTTGGGTCAGAGTTATATAGGGACTACTGTGTAGTGTTGGGTCAGTTATATAGGTAGACTACTGTGTAGTGTTGGGTCAGAGTTATATAGGGACTACTGTGTAGTGTTGGGTCAGAGTTATATAGGGACTACTGTGTAGTGTTGGGTCAGAGTTATATAGGTAGTCTACTGTGTAGTGTTGGGTCAGATTTATATAGGGACTACTGTGTAGTGTTGGGTCAGAGTTATATAGGTAGTCTACTGTGTAGTGTTGTGTCAGATTTATATAGGGACTACTGTGTAGTGTTGGGTCAGAGTTATATAGGGACTACTGTGTAGTGTTGGGTTAGATTTATATATGGACTACTGTGTAGTGTTGGGTCAGAGTTATATAGGGACTACTGTGTAGTGTTGGGTCAGAGTTATATTAGAAGTCTACTGTGTAGTGTTGGGTCAGATTTATATATGGACTACTCTGTAGTGTTTGGTCAGAGTTATATAGGTAGTCTACTGTGTAGTGTTGTGTCAGATTTATATAGGGACTACTGTGTAGTGTTGGGTCAGAGTTATATAGGGACTACAGTGTAGTGTTGGGTCAGAGTTATATAGGGACTACTGTGTAGTGTTGGGTCAGAGTTTTATAGGGACTACTGTGTAATGTTGGGTCAGAGTTATATAGGGACTACTGTGTAGTGTTGGGTAAGAGTTATATAGGGACTACTGTGTAGTGTTGGGTCATAGTTATATAGGGACTACTGTGTAGTGTTGGGTCAGAGTTATATAGGGACTATTGTGTAGTGTTGGGTCAGTTATATATATGGACTATTGTGTAGTGTTGGGTCAGAGTTATATAGGGACTACTGTGTAGTGTTGGGTCAGAGATTTATAGGGACTACTGTGTAGTGTTGGGTCAGAGTTATATAGGTAGTCTACTGTGTAGTGTTGTGTCAGATTTATATAGGGACTACTGTGTAGTGTTGGGTCAGAGTTATATAGGGACTACAGTGTAGTGTTGGGTCAGAGTTATATAGGGACTACTGTGTAGTATTGGGTCAGAGTTATATAGGGACTACTGTGTAGTGTTGGGTCAAAGTTATATAGAGACTACTGTGTAGTGTTGGGTCAGAGTTATATAGGGACTACTGTGTAGTGTTGGGTTAGATTTATATATTGACTACTGTGTAGTGTTGGGTCAGAGTTATATAGGGACTACTGTGTAGTGTTGGGTCAGAGTTATATTAGAAGTCTACTGTGTAGTGTTGGGTCAGATTTATATATGGACTACTCTGTAGTGTTTGGTCAGAGTTATATAGGTAGTCTACTGTGTAGTGTTGTGTCAGATTTATATAGGGACTACTGTGTAGTGTTGGGTCAGAGTTATATAGGGACTACAGTGTAGTGTTGGGTCAGAGTTATATAGGGACTACTGTGTAGTGTTGGGTCAGAGTTTTATAGGGACTACTGTGTAATGTTGGGTCAGAGTTATATAGGGACTACTGTGTAGTGTTGGGTAAGAGTTATATAGGGACTACTGTGTAGTGTTGGGTCAGAGTTATATAGGGACTACTGTGTAGTGTTGGGTCAGAGTTATATAGGGACTATTGTGTAGTGTTGGGTCAGTTATATATATGGACTATTGTGTAGTGTTGGGTCAGAGTTATATAGGGACTACTGTGTAGTGTTGGGTCAGAGATTTATAGGGACTACTGTGTAGTGTTGGGTCAGAGTTATATAGGTAGACTACTGTGTAGTGTTTGGTCAGAGTTATATAGGGACTACTGTGTAGTGTTGGGTCAGAGTTATATATGGACTACTGTGTAGTGTTGGGTCAGAGATATGTAGGGACTACAGTGTAGTGTTGGGATAGAGTTATATAGGTAGACTACTGTGTAGTGTTGGGTCAGAGTTATGTAAGGACTACTGTGTAGTGTTGGGTCAGAGTTATGTAGGGACTACTGTGTAGTGTTGGGTCAGAGTTATATAGGGACTACAGTGTAGTGTTGGGTCAGAGTTATATAGGGACTACTGTGTAGTGTTGGGTCAGAGTTATATATGGACTACTGTGTAGTGTTGGGTCAGAGTTATATAGGGACTACTGTGTAGTGTTGGGTCAGAGTTACATAGGGACTACAGTGTAGTGTTGGGTCAGAGTTATATAGGGACTACTGTGTAGTGTTGGGTCAGAGTTATATATGGACTACTGTGTAGTGTTGGGTCAGAGTTACATAGGGACTACAGTGTAGTGTTGGGTCAGAGTTATATAGGGACTACTGTGTAGTGTTGGGTCAGAGTTATATAGGGACTACTGTGTAGTGTTGGGTCAGAGTTATATAGGTAGTCTACTGTGTAGTGTTGTGTCAGAATTATATAGGGACTACTGTGTAGTGTTGGGTCAGAGTTATATAGGGACTACAGTTTAGTGTTGGGTCAGAGTTATATAGGGACTACTGTGTAGTGTTGGGTCAGAGTTTTATAGGGACTACTGTGTAGTGTTGGGTCAGAGTTATATAGGGACTACTGTGTAGTGTTGGGTCAGAGTTATATAGGGACTACTGTGTAGTGTTTGGTCAGAGTTATATAGGGACTATTGTGTAGTGTTGGGTCAGAGTTATATAGGGACTACTGTGTAGTGTTGGGTCAGAGTTATATAGGGACTACAGTTTAGTGTTGGGTCAGAGTTATATAGGGACTACTGTGTAGTGTTGGGTCAGAGTTTTATAGGGACTACTGTGTAGTGTTGGGTCAAAGTTATATAGGGACTACTGTGTAGTGTTGGGTCAGAGTTATATAGGGACTACTGTGTAGTGTTGGGTCAGAGTTATATAGGGACTACTGTGTAGTGTTGAGTAAGAGTTATATAGGGACTACTGTGTAGTGTTGGGTCAGAGTTATATAGGGACTACTGTGTAGTGTTGGGTCAGAGTTATATAGGGACTATTGTGTAGTGTTGGGTCAGAGTTATATAGGTAGACTACTGTGTAGTGTTGGGTCAGAGTTATATAGGGACTACTGTGTAGTGTTGGGTCAGAGTAATATAGGGACTACAGTGTTGTGTTGGGTCAGATTTATATAGGTAGACTACTGTGTAGTGTTGGGTCAGAGTTATATAGGGACTATTGTGTAGTGTTGGGTCAGTTATATATATGGACTATTGTGTAGTGTTGGGTCAGAGTTATATAGGGACTACTGTGTAGTGTTGGGTCAGAGATTTATAGGGACTACTGTGTAGTGTTGGGTCAGAGTTATATAGGTAGACTACTGTGTAGTGTTTGGTCAGAGTTATATAGGGACTACTGTGTAGTGTTGGGTCAGAGTTATATATGGACTACTGTGTAGTGTTGGGTCAGAGATATGTAGGGACTACAGTGTAGAGTTGGGATAGAGTTATATAGGTAGACTACTGTGTAGTGTTGGGTCAGAGTTATGTAAGGACTACTGTGTAGTGTTGGGTCAGAGTTATGTAGGGACTACTGTGTAGTGTTGGGTCAGAGTTATATAGTGACTACTGTGTAGTGTTGGGTCAGAGTTATATAGGGACTACTGTGTAGTGTTGGGTCAGAGTTATATAGGGACTACTGTGTAGTGTTGGGTCAGAGTTATATAGGTAGTCTACTGTGTAGTGTTGTGTCAGATTTATATAGGGACTACTGTGTAGTGTTGGGTCAGAGTTATATAGGGACTACTGTGTAGTGTTGGGTTAGATTTATATATGGACTACTGTGTAGTGTTGGGTCAGAGTTATATAGGGACTACTGTGTAGTGTTGGGTCAGAGTTATATTAGAAGTCTACTGTGTAGTGTTGGGTCAGATTTATATATGGACTACTCTGTAGTGTTTGGTCAGAGTTATATAGGTAGTCTACTGTGTAGTGTTGTGTCAGATTTATATAGGGACTACTGTGTAGTGTTGGGTCAGAGTTATATAGGGACTACAGTGTAGTGTTGGGTCAGAGTTATATAGGGACTACTGTGTAGTGTTGGGTCAGAGTTTTATAGGGACTACTGTGTAATGTTGGGTCAGAGTTATATAGGGACTACTGTGTAGTGTTGGGTAAGAGTTATATAGGGACTACTGTGTAGTGTTGGGTCATAGTTATATAGGGACTACTGTGTAGTGTTGGGTCAGAGTTATATAGGGACTATTGTGTAGTGTTGGGTCAGTTATATATATGGACTATTGTGTAGTGTTGGGTCAGAGTTATATAGGGACTACTGTGTAGTGTTGGGTCAGATTTATATATGGACTACTGTGTAGTGTTGGGTCAGAGTTATATAGGGACTACTGTGTAGTGTTGGGTCAGAGTTATATAGGGACTACTGTGTAGTGTTGGGTCAGAGTTATATAGGGACTACTGTGTAGTGTTGGGTCAGTTATATAGGTAGACTACTGTGTAGTGTTGGGTCAGAGTTATATAGGGACTACTGTGTAGTGTTTTGTCAGAGTTATATAGGGACTACTGTGTAGTGTTGGGTCAGAGTTATATAGGTAGTCTACTGTGTAGTGTTGGGTCAGATTTATATAGGGACTACTGTGTAGTGTTGGGTCAGAGTTATATAGGTAGTCTACTGTGTAGTGTTGTGTCAGATTTATATAGGGACTACTGTGTAGTGTTGGGTCAGAGTTATATAGGGACTACTGTGTAGTGTTGGGTTAGATTTATATATGGACTACTGTGTAGTGTTGGGTCAGAGTTATATAGGGACTACTGTGTAGTGTTGGGTCAGAGTTATATTAGAAGTCTACTGTGTAGTGTTGGGTCAGATTTATATATGGACTACTCTGTAGTGTTTGGTCAGAGTTATATAGGTAGTCTACTGTGTACTGTTGTGTCAGATTTATATAGGGACTACTGTGTAGTGTTGGGTCAGAGTTATATAGGGACTACAGTGTAGTGTTGGGTCAGAGTTATATAGGGACTACTGTGTAGTGTTGGGTCAGAGTTTTATAGGGACTACTGTGTAATGTTGGGTCAGAGTTATATAGGGACTACTGTGTAGTGTTGGGTAAGAGTTATATAGGGACTACTGTGTAGTGTTGGGTCATAGTTATATAGGGACTACTGTGTAGTGTTGGGTCAGAGTTATATAGGGACTATTGTGTAGTGTTGGGTCAGTTATATATATGGACTATTGTGTAGTGTTGGGTCAGAGTTATATAGGGACTACTGTGTAGTGTTGGGTCAGAGATTTATAGGGACTACTGTGTAGTGTTGGGTCAGAGTTATATAGGTAGTCTACTGTGTAGTGTTGTGTCAGATTTATATAGGGACTACTGTGTAGTGTTGGGTCAGAGTTATATAGGGACTACAGTGTAGTGTTGGGTCAGAGTTATATAGGGACTACTGTGTAGTATTGTGTCAGAGTTATATAGGGACTACTGTGTAGTGTTGGGTCAAAGTTATATAGAGACTACTGTGTAGTGTTGGGTCAGAGTTATATAGGGACTACTGTGTAGTGTTGGGTTAGATGTATATATGGACTACTGTGTAGTGTTGGGTCAGAGTTATATAGGGACTACTGGGTAGTGTTGGGTCAGAGTTATATTAGAAGTCTACTGTGTAGTGTTGGGTCAGATTTATATATGGACTACTCTGTAGTGTTTGGTCAGAGTTATATAGGTAGTCTACTGTGTAGTGTTGTGTCAGATTTATATAGGGACTACTGTGTAGTGTTGGGTCAGAGTTATATAGGGACTACAGTGTAGTGTTGGGTCAGAGTTATATAGGGACTACTGTGTAGTGTTGGGTCAGAGTTTTATAGGGACTATTGTGTAATGTTGGGTCAGAGTTATATAGGGACTACTGTGTAGTGTTGGGTAAGAGTTATATAGGGACTACTGTGTAGTGTTGGGTCAGAGTTATATAGGGACTACTGTGTAGTGTTGGGTCAGAGTTATATAGGGACTATTGTGTAGTGTTGGGTCAGTTATATATATGGACTATTGTGTAGTGTTGGGTCAGAGTTATATAGAGACTACTGTGTAGTGTTGGGTCAGAGATTTATAGGGACTACTGTGTAGTGTTGGGTCAGAGTTATATAGGTAGACTACTGTGTAGTGTTTGGTCAGAGTTATATAGGGACTACTGTGTAGTGTTGGGTCAGAGTTATATATGGACTACTGTGTAGTGTTGGGTCAGAGATATGTAGGGACTACAGTGTAGTGTTGGGATAGAGTTATATAGGTAGACTACTGTGTAGTGTTGGGTCAGAGTTATGTAAGGACTACTGTGTAGTGTTGGGTCAGAGTTATGTAGGGACTACTGTGTAGTGTTGGGTCAGAGTTATATAGGGACTACTGTGTAGTGTTGGGTCAGAGTTATATAGGGACTACTGTGTAGTGTTGGGTCAGAGTTACATAGGGACTACAGTGTAGTGTTGGGTCAGAGTTATATAGGGACTACTGTGTAGTGTTGGGTCAGAGTTATATATGGACTACTGTGTAGTGTTGGGTCAGAGTTACATAGGGACTACAGTGTAGTGTTGGGTCAGAGTTATATAGGGACTACTGTGTAGTGTTGGGTCAGAGTTATATAGGGACTACTGTGTAGTGTTGGGTCAGAGTTATATAGGTAGTCTACTGTGTAGTGTTGTGTCAGAATTATATAGGGACTACTGTGTAGTGTTGGGTCAGAGTTATATAGGGACTACAGTTTAGTGTTGGGTCAGAGTTATATAGGGACTACTGTGTAGTGTTGGGTCAGAGTTTTATAGGGACTACTGTGTAGTGTTGGGTCAGAGTTATATAGGGACTACTGTGTAGTGTTGGGTCAGAGTTATATAGGGACTACTGTGTAGTGTTTGGTCAGAGTTATATAGGGACTATTGTGTAGTGTTGGGTCAGAGTTATATAGGGACTACTGTGTAGTGTTGGGTCAGAGTTATATAGGGACTACAGTTTAGTGTTGGGTCAGAGTTATATAGGGACTACTGTGTAGTGTTGGGTCAGAGTTTTATAGGGACTACTGTGTAGTGTTGGGTCAAAGTTATATAGGGACTACTGTGTAGTGTTGGGTCAGAGTTATATAGGGACTACTGTGTAGTGTTGGGTCAGAGTTATATAGGGACTACTGTGTAGTGTTGAGTAAGAGTTATATAGGGACTACTGTGTAGTGTTGGGTCAGAGTTATATAGGGACTACTGTGTAGTGTTGGGTCAGAGTTATATAGGGACTATTGTGTAGTGTTGGGTCAGAGTTATATAGGTAGACTACTGTGTAGTGTTGGGTCAGAGTTATATAGGGACTACTGTGTAGTGTTGGGTCAGAGTAATATAGGGACTACAGTGTTGTGTTGGGTCAGATTTATATAGGTAGACTACTGTGTAGTGTTGGGTCAGAGTTATATAGGGACTATTGTGTAGTGTTGGGTCAGTTATATATATGGACTATTGTGTAGTGTTGGGTCAGAGTTATATAGGGACTACTGTGTAGTGTTGGGTCAGAGATTTATAGGGACTACTGTGTAGTGTTGGGTCAGAGTTATATAGGTAGACTACTGTGTAGTGTTTGGTCAGAGTTATATAGGGACTACTGTGTAGTGTTGGGTCAGAGTTATATATGGACTACTGTGTAGTGTTGGGTCAGAGATATGTAGGGACTACAGTGTAGTGTTGGGATAGAGTTATATAGGTAGACTACTGTGTAGTGTTGGGTCAGAGTTATGTAAGGACTACTGTGTAGTGTTGGGTCAGAGTTATGTAGGGACTACTGTGTAGTGTTGGGTCAGAGTTATATAGGGACTATTGTGTAGTGTTGGGTCAGTTATATATATGGACTATTGTGTAGTGTTGGGTCAGAGTTATATAGGGACTACTGTGTAGTGTTGGGTCAGAGATTTATAGGGACTACTGTGTAGTGTTGGGTCAGAGTTATATAGGTAGACTACTGTGTAGTGTTTGGTCAGAGTTATATAGGGACTACTGTGTAGTGTTGGGTCAGAGTTATATATGGACTACTGTGTAGTGTTGGGTCAGAGATATGTAGGGACTACAGTGTAGTGTTGGGATAGAGTTATATAGGTAGACTACTGTGTAGTGTTGGGTCAGAGTTATGTAAGGACTACTGTGTAGTGTTGGGTCAGAGTTATGTAGGGACTACTGTGTAGTGTTGGGTCAGAGTTATATAGGGACTACTGTGTAGTGTTGGGTCAGAGTTATATAGGGACTACTGTGTAGTGTTGGGTCAGAGTTACATAGGGACTACAGTGTAGTGTTGGGTCAGAGTTATATAGGGACTACTGTGTAGTGTTGGGTCAGAGTTATATATGGACTACTGTGTAGTGTTGGGTCAGAGTTACATAGGGACTACAGTGTAGTGTTGGGTCAGAGTTATATAGGGACTACTGTGTAGTGTTGGGTCAGAGTTATATAGGGACTACTGTGTAGTGTTGGGTCAGAGTTATATAGGTAGTCTACTGTGTAGTGTTGTGTCAGAATTATATAGGGACTACTGTGTAGTGTTGGGTCAGAGTTATATAGGGACTACAGTTTAGTGTTGGGTCAGAGTTATATAGGGACTACTGTGTAGTGTTGGGTCAGAGTTTTATAGGGACTACTGTGTAGTGTTGGGTCAGAGTTATATAGGGACTACTGTGTAGTGTTGGGTCAGAGTTATATAGGGACTACTGTGTAGTGTTTGGTCAGAGTTATATAGGGACTATTGTGTAGTGTTGGGTCAGAGTTATATAGGGACTACTGTGTAGTGTTGGGTCAGAGTTATATAGGGACTACAGTTTAGTGTTGGGTCAGAGTTATATAGGGACTACTGTGTAGTGTTGGGTCAGAGTTTTATAGGGACTACTGTGTAGTGTTGGGTCAAAGTTATATAGGGACTACTGTGTAGTGTTTGGTCAGAGTTATATAGGGACTATTGTGTAGTGTTGGGTCAGAGTTATATAGGGACTACTGTGTAGTGTTGGGTCAGAGTTATATAGGGACTACAGTTTAGTGTTGGGTCAGAGTTATATAGGGACTACTGTGTAGTGTTGGGTCAGAGTTTTATAGGGACTACTGTGTAGTGTTGGGTCAAAGTTATATAGGGACTACTGTGTAGTGTTGGGTCAGAGTTATATAGGGACTACTGTGTAGTGTTGGGTCAGAGTTATATAGGGACTACTGTGTAGTGTTGAGTAAGAGTTATATAGGGACTACTGTGTAGTGTTGGGTCAGAGTTATATAGGGACTACTGTGTAGTGTTGGGTCAGAGTTATATAGGGACTATTGTGTAGTGTTGGGTCAGAGTTATATAGGTAGACTACTGTGTAGTGTTGGGTCAGAGTTATATAGGGACTACTGTGTAGTGTTGGGTCAGAGTAATATAGGGACTACAGTGTTGTGTTGGGTCAGATTTATATAGGTAGACTACTGTGTAGTGTTGGGTCAGAGTTATATAGGGACTATTGTGTAGTGTTGGGTCAGTTATATATATGGACTATTGTGTAGTGTTGGGTCAGAGTTATATAGGGACTACTGTGTAGTGTTGGGTCAGAGATTTATAGGGACTACTGTGTAGTGTTGGGTCAGAGTTATATAGGTAGACTACTGTGTAGTGTTTGGTCAGAGTTATATAGGGACTACTGTGTAGTGTTGGGTCAGAGTTATATATGGACTACTGTGTAGTGTTGGGTCAGAGATATGTAGGGACTACAGTGTAGTGTTGGGATAGAGTTATATAGGTAGACTACTGTGTAGTGTTGGGTCAGAGTTATGTAAGGACTACTGTGTAGTGTTGGGTCAGAGTTATGTAGGGACTACTGTGTAGTGTTGGGTCAGAGTTATATAGGGACTATTGTGTAGTGTTGGGTCAGTTATATATATGGACTATTGTGTAGTGTTGGGTCAGAGTTATATAGGGACTACTGTGTAGTGTTGGGTCAGAGATTTATAGGGACTACTGTGTAGTGTTGGGTCAGAGTTATATAGGTAGACTACTGTGTAGTGTTTGGTCAGAGTTATATAGGGACTACTGTGTAGTGTTGGGTCAGAGTTATATATGGACTACTGTGTAGTGTTGGGTCAGAGATATGTAGGGACTACAGTGTAGTGTTGGGATAGAGTTATATAGGTAGACTACTGTGTAGTGTTGGGTCAGAGTTATGTAAGGACTACTGTGTAGTGTTGGGTCAGAGTTATGTAGGGACTACTGTGTAGTGTTGGGTCAGAGTTATATAGGGACTACTGTGTAGTGTTGGGTCAGAGTTATATAGGGACTACTGTGTAGTGTTGGGTCAGAGTTACATAGGGACTACAGTGTAGTGTTGGGTCAGAGTTATATAGGGACTACTGTGTAGTGTTGGGTCAGAGTTATATATGGACTACTGTGTAGTGTTGGGTCAGAGTTACATAGGGACTACAGTGTAGTGTTGGGTCAGAGTTATATAGGGACTACTGTGTAGTGTTGGGTCAGAGTTATATAGGGACTACTGTGTAGTGTTGGGTCAGAGTTATATAGGTAGTCTACTGTGTAGTGTTGTGTCAGAATTATATAGGGACTACTGTGTAGTGTTGGGTCAGAGTTATATAGGGACTACAGTTTAGTGTTGGGTCAGAGTTATATAGGGACTACTGTGTAGTGTTGGGTCAGAGTTTTATAGGGACTACTGTGTAGTGTTGGGTCAGAGTTATATAGGGACTACTGTGTAGTGTTGGGTCAGAGTTATATAGGGACTACTGTGTAGTGTTTGGTCAGAGTTATATAGGGACTATTGTGTAGTGTTGGGTCAGAGTTATATAGGGACTACTGTGTAGTGTTGGGTCAGAGTTATATAGGGACTACAGTTTAGTGTTGGGTCAGAGTTATATAGGGACTACTGTGTAGTGTTGGGTCAGAGTTTTATAGGGACTACTGTGTAGTGTTGGGTCAAAGTTATATAGGGACTACTGTGTAGTGTTGGGTCAGAGTTATATAGGGACTACTGTTTAGTGTTGGGTCAGAGTTATATAGGGACTACTGTGTAGTGTTGAGTAAGAGTTATATAGGGACTACTGTCTAGTGTTGGGTCAGAGTTATATAGGGACTACTGTGTAGTGTTGGGTCAGAGTTATATAGGGACTATTGTGTAGTGTTGGGTCAGAGTTATATAGGTAGACTACTGTGTAGTGTTGGGTCAGAGTTATATAGGGACTACTGTGTAGTGTTGGGTCAGAGTAATATAGGGACTACAGTGTTGTGTTGGGTCAGATTTATATAGGTAGACTACTGTGTAGTGTTGGGTCAGAGTTATATAGGGACTATTGTGTAGTGTTGGGTCAGTTATATATATGGACTATTGTGTAGTGTTGGGTCAGAGTTATATAGGGACTACTGTGTAGTGTTGGGTCAGAGATTTATAGGGACTACTGTGTAGTGTTGGGTCAGAGTTATATAGGTAGACTACTGTGTAGTGTTTGGTCAGAGTTATATAGGGACTACTGTGTAGTGTTGGGTCAGAGTTATATATGGACTACTGTGTAGTGTTGGGTCAGAGATATGTAGGGACTACAGTGTAGTGTTGGGATAGAGTTATATAGGTAGACTACTGTGTAGTGTTGGGTCAGAGTTATGTAAGGACTACTGTGTAGTGTTGGGTCAGAGTTATGTAGGGACTACTGTGTAGTGTTGGGTCAGAGTTATATAGTGACTACTGTGTAGTGTTGGGTCAGAGTTATATAGGGACTACTGTGTAGTGTTGGGTCAGAGTTATATAGGGACTACAGTGTAGTGTTGGGTCAGAGTTATATATGGACTACTGTGTAGTGTTGGGTCAGAGTTACATAGGGACTACAGTGTAGTGTTGGGTCAGAGTTATATAGGGACTACTGTGTAGTGTTGGGTCAGAGTTATATAGGGACTACTGTGTAGTGTTGGGTCAGAGTTATATAGGTAGTCTACTGTGTAGTGTTGTGTCAGAATTATATAGGGACTACTGTGTAGTGTTGGGTCAGAGTTATATAGGGACTACAGTTTAGTGTTGGGTCAGAGTTATATAGGGACTACAGTGTATTGTTGGGTCAGAGTTATATAGGGACTACTGTGTAGTGTTGGGTCAGAGTTTTATAGGGACTACTGTGTAGTGTTGGGTCAGAGTTATATAGGGACTACTGTGTAGTGTTGGGTAAGAGTTATATAGGGACTACTGTGTAGTGTTGGGTCAGAGTTATATAGGGACTACTGTGTAGTGTTGGGTCAGAGTTATATAGGGACTATTGTGTAGTGTTGGGTCAGAGTTATATAGGTAGACTACTGTGTAGTGTTGGGTCAGAGTTATATAGGGACTACTGTGTAGTGTTGGGTCAGAGTTATATAGGGACTACAGTGTTGTGTTGGGTCAGAGTTATATAGGTAGACTACTGTGTAGTGTTGGGTCAGAGTTATATAGGGACTATTGTGTAGTGTTGGGTCAGTTATATATATGGACTATTGTGTAGTGTTGGGTCAGAGTTATATAGGGACTACTGTGAAGTGTTGGGTCAGATATTTATAGGGACTACTGTGTAGTGTTGGGTCAGAGTTATATAGGTAGACTACTGTGTAGTGTTTGGTCAGAGTTATATAGGGACTACTGTGTAGTGTTGGGTCAGAGTTATATATGGACTACTGTGTAGTGTTGGGTCAGAGATATGTAGGGACTACAGTGTAGTGTTGGGATAGATATATATAGGTAGACTACTGTGTAGTGTTGGGTCAGAGTTATGTAAGGACTATTGTGTAGTGTTGGGTCAGAGTTATGTAGGGACTACTGTGTAGTGTTGGGTCAGAGTTATATAGGGACTACTGTGTAGTGTTGGGTCAGAGTTATATAGGGACTACTGTGTAGTGTTGGGTCAGAGTTACATAGGGACTACAGTGTAGTGTTGGGTCAGAGTTATATAGGGACTACTGTGTAGTGTTGGGTCAGAGTTATATAGGGACTACTGTGTAGTGTTGGGTCAGAGTTACATAGGGACTACAGTGTAGTGTTGGGTCAGAGTTATATAGGGACTACTGTGTAGTGTTGGGTCAGAGTTACATAGGGACTACAGTGTAGTGTTGGGTCAGAGTTATATAGGGACTACTGTGTAGTGTTGGGTCAGAGTTATATAGGGACTACTGTGTAGTGTTGGGTCAGAGTTATATAGGGACTACTGTGTAGTGTTGGGTCAGAGTTATATATGGACTACTGTGTAGTGTTGGGTCAGAGTTACATAGGGACTACAGTGTAGTGTTGGGTCAGAGTTATATAGGGACTACTGTGTAGTGTTGGGTCAGAGTTATATAGGGACTACTGTGTAGTGTTGGGTCAGAGTTATATAGGTAGTCTACTGTGTAGTGTTGTGTCAGAATTATATAGGGACTACTGTGTAGTGTTGGGTCAGAGTTATATAGGGACTACAGTTTAGTGTTGGGTCAGAGTTATATAGGGACTACTGTGTAGTGTTGGGTCAGAGTTTTATAGGGACTACTGTGTAGTGTTGGGTCAGAGTTATATAGGGACTACTGTGTAGTGTTGGGTCAGAGTTATATAGGGACTACTGTGTAGTGTTGGGTCAGAGTTATATAGGGACTATTGTGTAGTGTTGGGTCAGAGGCAAACTATTTCCTCTGCCTTATTCAATCATCACATTAAAGTGTAGATTTGCAAGATAGATTGTGTGTCCCAAATGGCACCCTATTCCCTACATAGTGCACTAATTTGGACCAGAGAATGGCACCCTATTCCCTACATAGTGCACTACTTTTGACCAGAGCATATAGGGTGCCATTTGGGATGCATACAGAGACTAGAAAGTAATTGGCTGTATGCCAAGCCAAAAGCATGTTACAGATGCTATCAAAGATCACCAACTAGACAGAACTCTTTGTTATTCTTTTAAAAATATATATTAATTAATTCAGGATGTTTGACTTCAAATAGAGAGAGGGGAAGGAAGACACATCAAATCCATTCGGCCTTGATATGTACGACTGTGCTAGACACAGTCCCTTGTTAGCTTCTGGCAGTTACTCTGTGTAGGTACGACCGTGGCTTACAGCACCTGGCTTTGTCCTCACACTGGATGCATCCCAAATTGCACCTTTTCCCCCTATATAGTGCACTACTTTTGAACAGATCCCTATAGGTGCACTGAAAAGGGAAAGGTAGTGCACTATAAAGGGAAAAGGGTGCCATTTAGGACTCAGTAGCTGTGTAATGTTGGTTGGCCTGTTTGTGTTGAAATTATTGTATGTCACAAGACATTTCCCAGTGACAGTTTTATGTTGTATCTGATAATTAATTGCACCCACTTGGCGTCCCACGTCCAAGTCCCTGATTAGAGGGGAAGAATGGAAAAAAAAGCAGTGGCCCTGTCTTGGAGAGTCCTAGAAGGTTGCTGCACTGTGTTTTCAGATTCATGCTGTTATATTATATTCTACTCATTCATATTCACAAAAGGTATATCAGTTTGGATTCAGTTGCATACATTTTCACCCCATTAAACACGTCAGTTGCAAGAACAATAAATCAAATATAATTTTTATGGAATGATCAATGAAGTCAGGGTCTGCCACCGAAATATCACCCTATTCTGCATGTAGCAGGGGTAATGGCCCACTTTTCTGAAACAAATATGAATCCGATAGCAATTATTCTTGATGTTGGTTCCTCATAGGGGCTGTGTGTTATTACTGAACTAAAACCACCACTGTCTTCCTCTCATCTAATACTGGAACTTTATTTTATCTAATGAAATGTTTTTTATTGCTCTCGACCAGTGAAAAGCTCTGGAGAGCTGAAATCCAGAGGGGTAAAGTTATTACTGGGAAAGGACAACAATAACAAACTGTCTTTGAGTAAGTTTCCTATTTATCTTTACGCTAATAGTTTACTGTGTGTGTCTGTGTGTGTGTGTGTGTGTGTGGACTATTTGTTTGAGATGTGAAGTTCTTTGTTTTAAGCTGGGGCATCATTTGGTATTTATATAAGGGCATTTAGCTAGGAGAACCCTTTCTTGTTCCATATTTTGGGTTCCAGGGCCTCCCGAGTGGCACAGCGTTCTAAGGCACTGCAGTGCTTGAGGCGTCACTACAGACCCGGGTTCGCTCCCAGGCTGTGTCACAGCTGGCCGTGACCGGGAGACCCATGAGGCAGTGCACAATTGGCTCAGCGTCCTCCGGGTCAGGGGAGGGTTTGGCCGGCCGGGATTTCCTTGTCCCATCGCGCTCTAGCAAATCCTTGTGGCGGGCAGGGCGCCTGCAAGCTGACTTCGGTCGCCAGCTGGACAGTGTTTCCTCCGACACATTGGTGCGGCTGGCTTCCAGGTTAAGCGAGCAGTGTGTCAAGAAGCAATGCGGCTTGGCAGGATCCTGTTTCGGGGGATGCACGGCTCTCGACCTTTGCCTCTCCCGAGTCCGTAGGGGAGTTGCAGTGATGGGACAAGACTGTAGCTACCAATTTGGATATCACGAAGTAAAAAAATATATATGTATTTTGGGTTCCATGTAGAACCGTCTGTGTAAAGGGTTCTACGTGGAACTCAAAAGGTCTTTTTGACAAACGCCCCCCATTACTCTGTAAAGGTAGGCTGGATACCCATGTGGAAAAGAGTCATGAAAATCAGATAAGAATCGTGTATTATTTCTAGAAAAATCTAATAAGCCTTCTAATAAGGATCTGGTAAGACTGTGTGTTTTACCTTATACTGTATGTTAGTGGTGTATTTGTATGACATATACAATTGAATACATGATTGTGGTGAGTTTCCTACAAAGATTTTCTCTCCTCCTCTTCCTCCTCTCTCGCCCCTCTCCTCTCCTCTCCTCTCCTCTCCTCTCCTCTCCTCTCCTCTCCTCTCCTCTCCTCTCCTCTCCTCTCCTCTCCTCTCCTCTCCTCTCCTCTCCTCTCCTCTCCTCTCCTCTCCTCTCCTCTCCTCTCCTCTCCTCTCATCTCCTCTCCTCCTCCTCCTCTTCAAGGACTTCAAGGATAACCAATAGATGACCTTAGTAAATATTAGTACTGTACATGTAGCTCCAATTAATGGTGCTCATTTCCTCCCACAATGTGTTATCTAATTGTTTTCCCAACCGTTCATTATGGGTCTACCTGATTGGTGTGTTTCTATAGTGAATCAATAAGCCTGATAACCAGTAACAGTGCATTATGGTTCTACCTGATTGGTGTGTTTCTATAGTGAATCAATAAGCCTGATAACCAGTAACAGTGCATTGTGGTTCTACCTGATTGGTGTGTTTCTATAGTGAATCAATAATCCTGATAACCAGTAACAGTGCATTGTGGTTCTACCTGATTGGTGTGTTTCTATAGTGAATCAATAATCATGATAACCATTAACAGTGCATTGTGGTTCTACCTGTTATCGTGTTCCTACAGTGAATGAAGGAGGAATTAAACAGGTGTCCAATTATTGCCCGGACCCGGGGGAACCTGAGAACGGCAAACGCAGCGGCTCCGACTTCAGGTGAGCTCATCTGTAACTAAACATGCCTGTCTACCTGCCATGGGTTGTGTCCCAAATGGGCCCTGGTCAAAAGTAGTGCCCTGTGAGATGCAGCCAGAATAAAACCTCTAGACTATAGCCCTAGTAAAACAGAGTGAAAACTATATATTTTAATGCCATTTGCAGTTAAGGCTTCAGTCCGTCCATAATATGTCCTCAATCCATCTGTCCATAATATGTCCTCAATCCATCTGTCCATAATATGTCCTCAGTTTATCTGTCCATAATATGTCCTCAATCCATCTGTCCATAATATGTCCTCAGTCTATCTGTCCATAATATGTCCTCAGTCCATCTGTCCATAATATGTCTTCAGTCCATCTGTCCATAATATGTCCTCAGTCCATCTGTCCATAATATGGCCTCAGTCCATCTGTCCATAATATGTCCTCAGTCCATCTGTCCATAATATGTCCTCAGTCCATCTGTCCATAATATGTCCTCAGTCCATCTGTCCATATTATGGCCTCAGTCCATCTGTCCATAATATGTCCTCAGTCCTTATTCCAAGCGATCCAAAAGCTTCTTATTATATTAGAGTGTGTGGGAGGAGCTCCTCTCAACCGTTTTCTCTTTTGTAAAGACTTCATTTATTACATGAATTTGTTGTTATCTGTTCATTCATTTATTACATGAATGTGTTGTTATCTGTTCAAGCATTGGAGCAACGGCTCAGTTTACCTGTGATGAGGACCATGTGCTGCAAGGCTCCAAAACCATCACCTGTCAGAGGGTAGCGGAGGTGTTCGCTGCTTGGAGCGACCACAGACCTGTCTGCAAAGGTGAGGCCCTCCGCCCGGTGCATCTAATCTAGATACATGCTTTGATTAAACCAGGGCCTGTGGATATATGCAGATTCTAATGGTCAATCCTTTAACTCTGTTAATATTGTATGATAGCAGAGAGTATTACACCAGCAGGCCTTTACACAATGTATTATTCCCTCTCTGCATATAAACATTTCACTCCTTTCTCTTCTTTCAGTGAAAACGTGCGGATCAACTCTCCATGGTCCATCGGGGACTTTCACGTCTCCCAATTTCCCCATCCAGTACGAGAGTAATTCCCACTGTGTGTGGGTTATCACTGCTGGTGACCCCAATAAGGTATGGATAATATGCTTAAGCCCTTACCTGTCAGCTCTCCTATGCTCTCCCAGTCTCTCGTTGACATTGAAATCATTATCTATGTATTACATTACCATGTGTTAGCTAACGTTACCTAACGTCATTAGGATAATTATGCAGTGTGTCTGCATTGCTAATTAGAATGTTTTGGTTTTTTTACATGAACACACTGCAGGCATATGGTGCATCCCAAATGGCACCCGTTTACCCTATTTAGTGCACTACCTTTGACCAGTGGCCATTTGGTAAAGTGCACTATACAAAGACAATGTCCTGTCCTGTCCCAAAGCACAGACGCTACACGGTCCTAGAGAACAACAGAAGCATGTTGCCATCATTTTTGCTGTTGTCATCAACAGATGTGACATGCGTGGCAATTTAAAGCTTTAATCTCAGCTTCATGTGGGTTTTTCTTAATTCAGATTAAGCCTCCTTGCATGTGTCATATTATATTTGGTTGTGTTAAAAGCCTCCCTGCATGTGTCATATTATATTTGGTTCTGTGTACGATTAAATAAAGGGAGGAAAGTAGCTCGGTCACAGTCAGCTATGACTGCATCCCAAATAGCACACTATTCCCTATATAATACACTACTTTTGACCAGGGCCCATATGGCTCTGGTAAATAGGGTGCCATTCAGGAAGCAGTCGTAGCTGACTGTGACCAGAATATTTATAAAAGGGAAGACTGAAAGGCAATTCATTATTTCAGTCAATAAGTGAATCTCAAGTTGTATCTTTGCATGATTGCTTCTCAATATTTGATTTGTGTTCTGAGCGGCTTGTCAAGACCATGCCATTAGCAATCTATAAAGTCCTCCCTGAAGACCATTTGCAGTGCTTCTGGTTTGAACAATTCATGGCCTTGCTTTTGGTGCGAGAAACACACGTGTCTACCTGATTACATCATCTGTTTGATAGGACTTGTAGGATTCATTTCTTTTCTTTGTGTTTGATTTAATTATCTTTCACTCATTGTGAACTGAAAGCTGTGGGTGGATATTTAGTAAACATCTGAAAATTACTTGAATTAATGTGATTCTAAACATTCTCCCAAAGGTGTGTTTATGAAAATCACCAGCTGGTAGTATGTCTGTTAGGAATGTGATTTGAGGTAAATGTTGAATGATTCTCTGATCTCATATTGTGACATGATGATTTAATACCAATGCATACAGTAGCTGGATGGATTGTGATTGTGTTGCTGTTATCTTCTCTAAAGCTTTGTATCAGGGGTGGATTAGCTGTCATTTACCAGATACCATGTCTTATTATACAGGCATTCAAATGAACACACTGTTTATTTCTGCTGGACTCAAGAGAAATCAATCAAGTCAAATAAGTGATGCATTCATTTTGTTGTCCAATGAATAATGTGTATAATATAAATGAGTATAAAATACGTTATCATTATATGTTGTGTGTATGCATGTACCGTATATGTTACTCTGGCAGACAAACTTTACCGTCGGATGTTTCCATGAAATGACGAATAAGAAAATAAATTGTAATCAATATACTTCAACAGGTTATCCAGATCAACTTTGAGGAGTTTGACCTGGAGATCGGCTATGACTCATTAACCATTGGAGACGGAGGGGAGGTTGGGGATTCAAGAACGATAATACAAGTGTAAGTATAATGCTTGAATTATCCTCAGATCCCAGAACCAAATCTAGCTGGGAGATTATACTTAAATAAACATGTCTGTTGTTTGATGGTTTAATTAAGTCCACTTACGTTCCACGTTGTTATAAAATGTTAATATTAACCCTAACTAATAAACATGTCTGTTGTTTAATGGTTTAATTAAGTCAACTTATGTTCCATGTTGTTACAAAATGTTAATATTAACCCTAACTAATAAACATGTCTGTTGTTTAATGGTTTAATTAAGTCAACTTACATTCCATGTTATAAAATGTTAATATTAACCCTACCTAATAAACATGTCTGTTGTTTAATGGTTTAATTAAGTCAACTTATGTTCCACGTTGATATAAAATGTTAATATTAACCCTAACTAATAAACATGTCTGTTGTTTAATGGTTTACTTAAGTCCACTTACGTTCCACATTGTTATAAAATGTTAATATTAACCCTAACTAATAAACATGTCTGTTGTTTAATGGTTTAATTAAGTCAACTTATGTTCCACGTTGATATAAAATGTTAATATTAACCCTAACTAATAAACATGTCTGTTGTTTAATGGTTTAATTAAGTCCACTTACGTTCCACATTGTAATAAAATGTTAATATTAACCCTAACTAATAAACATACCTGTTGTTTAATGGTTTAATTAAGTCCACTTATGTTCCACGTTGTTATAAAATCTTAATATTAACCCTAACTCATAAACATGTCTGTTGTTTAATGGTTTAAGTCAACTTACGTTCCACGTTGATATAAAATGTTAATATTAACCCTAACTAATAAACATGTCTGTTGTTTAATGGTTTAAGTCAACTTACGTTCCACGTTGTTATAACATGTTAATATTAACCCTAACTAATAAACATGTCTATTGTTTTATGGTTCAATTAAGTCTACTGACGTTCCACGTTGTTATCAAATGTTATTATTAACCCTACCTAATAAACATGTTTGTTGTTTACAATAATTACTTATTTTCAAGTCTCTCTTACATGCCTGGTTGTTTAGAAAAGGTAAATAGCTTTTACGATAACCCTGTCTCTTATTTATATGTATTGAACCTGTATTTAGACAGATAAGTAAATTAAGAACAGATTCTTATTTACAATAACAACCGATCTGATTGGCTGAAGGGCAGTATTGTGACAGGCTATTGTCTGTATTGTGCTCTTATCTGCAGGCTGACGGGCAGCTTCGTGCCTGACCTTATTGTCAGCATGTCCCATCAAATGTGGCTGCACCTTCAGTCTGATGAGAGCGTGGGATCTATCGGTTTCAAGATCAACTATAAAGGTGCAGACACTCTCAAACTCTTAATCCCTAGACACAGTATAAAGTCCTCCCCTGTGCAGATAATGATAAAACGTTGAAATACAGACACTATCAAACTACCTTAGCCCAGACGTGCCCCCATCCCCAGCCCCCAGCACCTAGCCCCCAGCCCCCAGCCCCAGCCCCCAGCCCACAGCCCCAGCCCCCAGCTCCTAGCCCCAGCTCCTAGCCCCAGCCTTAGACACATTGTCATACAGACCCCTTTTCAGATAAATTATACAACTTTAAAACATTTGACCAATCACAAACTCAACTTCAAGATCAAAAAGGTAAAAACACTCTCCAACACCTCCATTACATTTACATTTACATAATTTAGCAGACGCTCTTATCCAGAGCGACTTCCATCCCAGACCTGGCCCAGCACCAGACTACCTCCATCCCAGACCTGGCCCAGCACCAGACTACCTCCATCCCAGATCTAGCCCAGCACCAGACTACCTCCATCCCAGACCTGGCCCAGCACCAGACTACCTCCATCCCAGACCTGGCCCAGCACCAGACTACCTCCATCCCAGACCTGGCCCAGCACCAGAGAACCTATAATCCATGTACTATCAGTATGAAACAGATAAAGGACTATTTGACTGATCCCTGCCTCATTCTCTGACAGAGATTGATAAGGAGAGTTGCGGGGACCCAGGCACACCTCTGTATGGCTTCCAGGAGGGCAGTGGGTTTCTGAATGGGAACGTGCTGCGGTTCGAGTGCCAATTTGGCTTCGAGCTGATTGGAGAGAGGATGATCACCTGTCAGAACAACAACCAATGGTCTGCTAACATCCCTATTTGCATATGTGAGTATATGGACTGCATCCCGTTGCCTTGCAGAGCATGGATAAGTATGTTCATTGTTGGTAATTCCATGTTAAAGCAACAAGGTAATTCTGTGGAATATGTTTATATTAAAATAAATGATGAAATACATTATTACTCTTTTCAGGTTTTACATCCCATATGTAACATACAGTGGGGAAAAAAAGTATTTAGTCAGCCACGAATTGTGCAAGTTCTCCCACTTAAAAAGATGAGAGAGGCCTGTAATTTTCATCATAGGTACACGTCAACTATGACAGACAAATTGAGGGAAAAAAATCCAGAAAATCACATTGTAGGATTTTTTATGAATTTATTTGCAAATTATGGTGGAAAATAAGTATTTGGTCACCTACAAACAAGCAAGATTTCTGGCTCTTACCTGTATTAATGGCACCTGTTTGAACTTGTTATCAGTATAAAAGACACCTGTCCACAACCTCAAACAGTCACACTCCAAACTCCACTATGGCCAAGACCAAAGAGCTGTCAAAGGTGTAATGAATACTCGGACAGAGTGGTAAGATCCAATCGCAGAATTGCGATGCTTTATTAGAGTACAGACAAGGAAATAGCTTAATCGTGGTCTGGCGAGCTGTGGTCAAAACCGGGCAAGGCAGAGACAGGCAGAGGTACCAAGGGAGCGGGCGTAGTCGTAGTCGAGGGCACGGGCACGGGCACGGGCACAGGTTCAGAGTACGGTAATCACTGGGATAGACAAGCAGAGGATTAAGCAATTCGGGGAGTCAAACAACGAAGCACAGGTCTGGTACACTGGTAATCAAAAACAAACTATCTCTCTCTCTCTCTGAACAAAACGCTTAGCAAGTCACAAAGGAACAATACCTCGCACCAACTGAACTTCTGAGCACACCTATATCCTACTCTAATTACTGACAGGTGTGCTCAGAACTCAGGTGAAACAGATCGAGTCTGATGACTCCCCCTCTCAGTAGATCGGGGAAGTGTCAGACTCTGTCTAGATCCAGCCAAACCCCGATCCCTTATAAAAGGACACCAGAAACAAAATTGTAGACCTGCACCAGGCTGGGAAGACTGAATTTGCAATAGGTAAGCAGCTTGGTTTGAAGAAATCAACTGTGGGAGCAATTATTAGGAAATGGAAGACATACAAGACCACTGATAATCTCCCTCGATCTGGGGCTCCACGCAAGATCTCACCCCGTGGGGTCAAAATGATCACAAGAACGGTGAGCAAAAATCCCAGAACCACACGGGGGGACCTAGTGAATGACCTGCAGAGAGCTGGGAACAAAGTAATAAAGCCTACCATCAGTAACACACTACGCCGCCAGGGACTCAAATCCTGCAGTGCCAGACGTGTCCCCCTGCTTAAGCCAGTACATGTCCAGGTCCATCTGAAGTTTGCTAGAGTGCATTTGGATGATCCAGAAGAGGATTGGAAGAATGTCATATGGTCAGATGAAACCAAAATAGAACTTTTTGGTAAAAACTCAACTCGTCGTGTTTGGAGGACAAAGAATGCTGAGTTGCATCCAAAGAACACCATACCTACTGTGAAGCATGGGGGTGGAAACATCATGCTTTGGGGCTGTTTTTCTGCAAAGGGACCAGGACGACTGATCCGTGTAAAGGAAAGAATGGATGGGGCCATGTATCGTGAGATTTTGAGTGAAAACCTCCTTCCATCAGCAAGGGCATTGAAGATGAAACGTGGCTGGGTCTTTCAGCATGACAATGATCCCAAACACACCGCCCGGGCAACAAAGGAGTGGCTTCATAAGAAGCATTTCAAGGTCCTGGAGTGGCCTAGCCAGTCTCCAGATCTCAACCCCATAGAAAATCTTTGGAGGGAGTTGAAAGTCCGTGTTGCCCAGCGACAGCCCCAAAACATCACTGCTCTAGAGGAGATCTGCACGGAGGAATGGGCCAAAATACCAGCAACAGTGTGTGAAAACCTTGTGAAGACTTACAGAAAACGTTTGACCTGTGTCATTGCCAACAAAGGGTATATAACAAAGTATTGAGAAACTTTTGTTATTGACCAAATACTTATTTTTCACCATAATTTGCAAATAAATTCATTAAAAATCCTACAATGTGATTTTCTGGAAAAAAAAATCTCATTTTGTCTGTCATAGTTGACGTGTACCTATGATGAAAATTACAGGCCTCTCTCATCTTTTTAAGTGGGAGAACTTGCACAATTGGTGGCTGACTCAATACTTTTTTTCCCCACTGTAGCACCATGTGGTGCAGTATGTACATTTATAGGAAAACCCTCCCATCCTGCCTCCATGGAATATCTTGATGAACATAACATATGGACATGCGAACTTAAACATTTCCACACCTAACCCATTCCTTTTCCTACTCCCACAGTCCCATGTTTCTCCAACTTCACGGCGGCCATGGGCACTGTGCTGTCCCCTGACTACCCAGAGGGCTATGGGAACAACCTGAACTGTGTGTGGATCATCATCTCTGAGCCCGGCAGCCGGATCCACCTGGCCTTCAACGACTTTGACCTGGAGCCTCCATACGACTTCCTCACCGTGAAGGACGGAGACCAGGTAATGAATTGATTGATACCGTGGCTTGCGAAAGTATTCACCCCCTTGACATTTTTCCTATTTTGTTGCCTTACAACCTGGAATTAAAATTTATTTTTGGGGGGGTTTGTATCATTTGATTTACACAACATGCCTACCACTTTGAAGATGCAAAAATTTTTGGGGGGTGAAACAAACAAGATATAAGACAAAAAAAACAGAAAACTTGAGCATGCATAACTATTCACCCCCCAAAAGTCAATACTTTGTAGAGCCACCTTTTGCAGCAATTATAGCTGCAAGTCTCTTGGGGTATGTCTCTATAAGCTTGGCACATCTAGCCACTGGGATTTTTGCCCATTCTTCAAGGCAAAACTGCTCCAGCTTCGCTGGTGTACAGCAATCTTTAAGTCATACCACAGATTCTCAATTGGATTGAGGTCTGGGCTTTGACTAGGCCATTTCAAGACATTTATATGTTTCCCCTTAAACCACTCAAGTGTTGCTTTAGCAGTATGCTTAGGGTCATTGTCCTGCTGGATACAGGTTTCCCTCAAGAATATCCCTGTATTTAGCGCCATCCATCATTCCTTCAATTCTGACCAGTTTCCCAGTCCCTGCCGATGAAAAACATCCCCACAGCATGGTGCTGCCACCACCATGCTTCACTGTGGGGATGGTGATCTCGGGGTGATGAGAGATGTTGGGTTTGCGCCAGGCATAGCGTTTTCCTTGATGGCCAAAATGCTGAATTTTAGTCTCATCTGACCAGAGTACCTTCTTCCATATGTTTGGGGAGCCTCCAACATGCCTTTTGGCGAACACCAAATGTGTTTGCTTATTTTTTTCTTTAAGCAATGGCTTTTTTTCTGGCCACTCTTCTGTAAAGCCCAGCTCTGTGGAGTGTACGGCTTAAAGTGGTCCTATGGACATATACTCCAGTCTCCGCTGTGGAGCTTTGCAGCTCCTTCAGGGCTATCTTTGGTCTCTTTGTTGCCTCTCTGATTAATGCCCTCCTTGCCTGGTCTGTGAGTTTGGGTGGGCAGCCCTCTCTTGGCAGGTTTGTTGTGGTGCCATGTTCTTTCCATTTTTTATTAATGAATTTAATGGTGCTCCGTGGGATGTTCAAAGTTTTGGATGGCGTTTGCCACATTTTTTATAACCCAACCCTGATCTGTACTTCTCCACAACTTTGTCCCTGACCTGTTTGGAGAGCTCCTTGGTCTTCATGGTGCCACTTGCTTGGTGGTGCCCCTTGCTTAGTGGTGTTGCAGACTCTGGGGCCTTTCAGAACAGGTGTATATATACTGAGATCATGTGACAGATCATGTGACACTTAGATGCATGTGGGTGAACTTTTTAAAACTAATTATGTGACTTCTGAAGGTAATTGGTTGCACCAGATCGCTCTGGATAAGAGCGTCTGCTAAATGACTAAAATGTAATGTGTCATACATCTCTTATCATTGGGCCAGTCACCGAAAGGATGCTGGTTCGAATACCTGAGGTGACAAAGTGAAAAATCTGTCGATGTGCCCTTGAGCAAGGCACTTAACCTTATTGCCTCTTTGTTTGTGGTTAGTTAATCTCTTATTGTCTCTTGGTTTGTGGTTAGTTAATCTCTTATTGCCTCTTGGTTTGTGGTTAGTTCATCTCTTATTGTCTCTTGGTTTGTGGTTAGTTCATCTCTTATTGTCTCTTGGTTTGTGGTTAATTCATCTCTTTTTGTCTCTTGGTTTGTGGTTAGTTCATCTCTTATTGCCTCTTGGTTTGTGGTTAGTTCATCTCCTATTGTCTCTTGGTTTGCGTTTATTTCTTTCATTTTCTTGTTTTGCAATAAGTGTTATGTTGTTTAAGTGTGTTGTTTTTTTAAGAGTGTTGTTTAAATGCACTGTAAATAATGTTTGATATGATGTGGTTGTACCAGATGGGCTCGTCCATCCTGGGGAGGTACTCAGGAGCGGAGGTGCCCTCTCACTTCAGCTCCAACACCAACATACTACAGCTGGAGTTCCAGGCAGACCACTCCATGTCTGGAAGAGGATTCAACATCACCTACAGCAGTCAGTACAATACTCGATTATTACCAGATATGTCATGCAGGTCACATTTCTGAGTAGGCACTGATGACTAAATGTACCTTGAATTAGCATTCGTTCAACGTCATACTGCAAGGCACACTTTTGCAAGGCTGTACTATTAGATGTATTAGATCTCCCGAGTGGCGCAGTGGTCTAAGGCACTGCATCACAGTGCTAGCTGTGCCACTAGAGATCCTGGTTTGAATCCAGGCTCTGTCGTAGCCGGCCGCGACCAGGAGACCCATGGGGTGGCGCACAATTGGCCCAGCGTCGTCCAGGGTAGGGGAGGGAATGGCCGGCAGGGATGTAGCTCAGTTGGTAGAGCATGGCGTTTGCAACGCCAGGGTTGTGGGTTCAATTCCCACGGGGGGCCAGTATGAAAAAGAAAAAAATAATGTATGCACTCACTAAGTGTAAATCGCTCTGGATAAGAGCGTCTGCTAAATGACTAAAATGTAATGTGTCATACATCTCTTATCATTGGGCCAGTCACCGAAAGGATGCTGGTTCGAATACCTGAGATGACAAAGTGAAAAATCTGTCGATGTGCCCTTGAGCAAGGCACTTAACCTTAATTTTCTCCAGGGGCACCATACTGCTGTGGCTGACCGTGTAAAACAACACATTTCACTTCACCTATCCAGTGGATGTGACAACTTGGATTATTATTTTTATTTTTTTATTTTTTACAAATGTACAGTCTTGTGTTTCATTGTATATAATGTGGACTTTATCTAACACTGTATTTTCAATATCAACTACAGTAATCAGAACACTGTAGCTTCAATATCAACTTCAGTAATCAGAACACTGTAGCTTCAATATCAACTACAGTAATCAGAACACTGTAGCTTCAATATCAACTACAGTGATCAGTACACTCACAGGGCAGATAGCTGTTGGATTAATGTTGTGTCAACGTTATATTGTAAAACAAACCTGTCAAAGAAAACCCCAATCTATTGCAAGGCTCTATTAACAGATGTGTCATACATCTGATATTGTTGAGAGGGCACTGACGGCCAAATACACAGCATTGTCATGTATTGTACGTATGTAATGCCAACTACATTATGTCTGTTACAATTCTACCATACAAGCGGATGAAATTGAGGCAGCACACGAACGGCCCTCAGTTTCAATGGGAATGATATCCCAGGCTATTATATGGTTGAATACAACCTTAGTATCTGTTCTCCTCTGTGAAGGCAGTGCAGTCCCTAGATAAGGTATTGTTGTTCTGAGACCTACTGTACGCTAGCAGTGAGAGAGTTATATTTTCTTCTCACACAAGAAAGTTATCTTTTCTTCTCACATCTCTTTCTTGATCCTCTTTTTTGAAAGGCCTTATTTCTCATTAGACACTATACCATGTTCCCTCCCTCCCTCCCTCCCCTCCAGCATTTGGCCACAATGAGTGTCCGGATCCAGGCGTCCCTCTGAATGCCAGACGGTTTGGGGACAGTTTCCAGCTGGGTAGCTCTGTCTCTGTGGTGTGTGAGGAGGGCTTCATCAAGACCCAGGGCACTGACACCATCACCTGCCAGCTGGAGGGGGGCAAGGTCATGTGG